>NC_081196.1:7500-30000 GCF_902713425.1 Acipenser ruthenus
CCCGTGTGAACAGCGATGAATGAATTCATTCAATGCACGCCCCCCCCCCGGGTGCACGAGTGTTATGGGTCCCGGCTATCGTTCCCCGAGCTCGGCTGAACACTTGCGGCGTCCCCCGGGGGACCTGCACGGCGGTTAGCCCTGGTCCCGCGTCCCGTGTGAACAGCGATGAATGAATTCATTCAATGCACTTTCCCCCCCGGGTGCACGAGTGTTATGGGTCCCGGCTATCGTTCCCCGAGCTCGGCTGAACACTTGCGGCGGTTAGCCCTGGTCCCGCGTCCCGTGTGAACAGCGATGAATGAATTCATTCAATGCACGCCCCCCCCCCGGGTGCACGAGTGTTATGAAGCCGGGCTATCGTTCCCCGAGCTCGGCTGAACACTTGCGGCGTCCCCCGGGGGACCTGCACGGCGGTTAGCCCTGGTCCCGCGTCCCGGGTCTACAGCGATGAATGAATTCATTCAATGCACGCCCCCCCCCCGGGTGCACGAGTGTTATGAAGCCGGGCTATCGTTCCCCGAGCTCGGCTGAACACTTGCGGCGTCCCCCGGGGGACCTGCACGGCGGTTAGCCCTGGTCCCGCGTCCCGTGTGAACAGCGATGAATGAATTCATTCAATGCACGCCCCCCCCCCGGGTGCACGAGTGTTATGAAGCCGGGCTATCGTTCCCCGAGCTCGGCTGAACACTTGCGGCGTCCCCCGGGGGACCTGCACGGCGGTTAGCCCTGGTCCCGCGTCCCGTGTGAACAGCGATGAATGAATTCATTCAATGCACGCCCCCCCCCGGGTGCACGAGTGTTATGGGTCCCGGCTGGAGATCCGCGAGCTCGGGCTGAACACTTGCTCGTCCCCTGCAGTGTTTTTAGAAGAATTCCCGCAGAAATCGGATTTTTTTGAGCAATTCAAATAAGAGTAACAGCATTTGCATCCCGGTGTCATAAATATTTTCCACCAGTAGATGGCAGCAGCCCCTAGAATTGGAGTCGGCAACCATTCAAATACTTGAAAAAGTACATTTTAATGAGTTTTTAAGCCAATTTTGGCAGGCTCTCAAAGAATCAGCGAATGTGGTAGGGGGCTGAAAATTGCTACAGAGTACCTGTAGGACATGCAGATAAGTGGTGGAAAAGCACAGGTTGCTGGGCCTTTCGGTTCCGACGCTGCCCCTGTCCTTAAATGCCACTTCTAAGTGCACTGCAGGCCCCTTGAAAAAGTACATTTGGAAGGATTTTGAAGCGATGCAAGCAGGTAGAAACACCATTCCAAGGGCTGTAGTATCAGACTAACAGCCTGTAACTGAGCCCAGGGTTTTTAGAGCGATTCCTACAAAATTCAGCTTTTTTCCCATTCAACTAAGGCGACCGCTGCTTTAAGCCTATGGGTCATTTGTAACAATTTTGGCAGGCTCTCAAAGAATCAGCGAATGTGGTAGGTGGCTGAAAATTGCTACAGAGTACCTGTAGGACATGCAGATAAGTGGTGGAAAAGCACAGGTTGCTGGGCCTTTCGGTTCCGACGCTGCCCCTGTCCTTAAATGCCACTTCTAAGTGCACTGCAGGCCCCTTGAAAAAGTACATTTGGAAGGATTTTGAAGCGATGCAAGCAGGTAGAAACACCATTCCAAGGGCTGTAGTATCAGACTAACAGCCTGTAACTGAGCCCAGGGTTTTTAGAGCGATTCCTACAAAATTCAGCTTTTTTCCGTTTCTGTTTTTTACGTTTTCTGGTGAAAACGCCTATACGTTTCAATGGGAATCACATTAAAATTAATATTTCAATAACCCCTGGAGCTACCACCTCATACGAGGTATCGTTGGATAGATGATTGCAAGCTACAAAACAACACCGCACTCGAGTTTTTATTCGACTGCTACACTAAATAACGACCTTAAATAGGTTTCGTTTACATTTGGCGAAAAAACGTCCCGTTCAGGTTTTTTTTTTTTTTTTTTTTTTTTAATATTTAAATAACCACAGGTGGTATCAATTGAATCAAGGTATGCCTGTAAAGGTATTACTGCGAGCTACAAAACAAGACCTTTAGCACGGAAACGAGTGTGACCCTAACCCTAACCCTGAGTCACACTAGTTTTGATGGGCCACAGATGGAGCTGCGTGCCTGCAACGGAGAGTGGGAGAGCTGGAGAGTGGGAGAGCTGGAGAGTGGGAGAGCTTGGGAGTGGAACGGCACTTGCATCCCAGTCGGATGCTGGGCTTTGGGACGCTCCATCCTTTTCACCGGCCATGGATGCGGCCAGGGCAGGGGGATGGATGCCTGGGACACAAGCCCAGTGCGGGGAGCTGCACGGCGGTTCGCCGGTGCCCCGCGTCCCAGGTGAACAGCGATTAATGAATTAATTAAATGCACGTCCCCCCCGGGTGCACGAGTGTTCTGAGGCCGGGTTGCAGTTCCGCGAGCTCGGGCGTGGGACGGCACTTGCATCCCAGTCGGATGCTGGGCTTTGGGACGCTCCATCCTTTTCACCGGCCATGGATGCGGCCAGGGCAGGGGGATGGATGCCTGGGACACAAGCCCAGTGCGGGGAGCTGCACGGCGGTTCGCCGGTGCCCCGCGTCCCAGGTGAACAGCGATTAATGAATTAATTAAATGCACGTCCCCCCCGGGTGCACGAGTGTTCTGAGGCCGGGTTGCAGTTCCGCGAGCTCGGGCGTGGGACGGCACTTGCATCCCAGTCGGATGCTGGGCTTTGGGACGCTCCATCCTTTTCACCGGCCATGGATGCGGCCAGGGCAGGGGGATGGATGCCTGGGACACAAGCCCAGTGCGGGGAGCTGCACGGCGGTTCGCCGGTGCCCCGCGTCCCAGGTGAACAGCGATTAATGAATTAATTAAATGCACGTCCCCCCCGGGTGCACGAGTGTTCTGAGGCCGGGTTGCAGTTCCGCGAGCTCGGGCGTGGGACGGCACTTGCATCCCAGTCGGATGCTGGGCTTTGGGACGCTCCATCCTTTTCACCGGCCATGGATGCGGCCAGGGCAGGGGGATGGATGCCTGGGACACAAGCCCAGTGCGGGGAGCTGCACGGCGGTTCGCCGGTGCCCCGCGTCCCAGGTGAACAGCGATTAATGAATTAATTAAATGCACGTCCCCCCCGGGTGCACGAGTGTTCTGAGGCCGGGTTGCAGTTCCGCGAGCTCGGGCGTGGGACGGCACTTGCATCCCAGTCGGATGCTGGGCTTTGGGACGCTCCATCCTTTTCACCGGCCATGGATGCGGCCAGGGCAGGGGGATGGATGCCTGGGACACAAGCCCAGTGCGGGGAGCTGCACGGCGGTTCGCCGGTGCCCCGCGTCCCAGGTGAACAGCGATTAATGAATTAATTAAATGCACGTCCCCCCCGGGTGCACGAGTGTTCTGAGGCCGGGTTGCAGTTCCGCGAGCTCGGGCGTGGGACGGCACTTGCATCCCAGTCGGATGCTGGGCTTTGGGACGCTCCATCCTTTTCACCGGCCATGGATGCGGCCAGGGCAGGGGGATGGATGCCTGGGACACAAGCCCAGTGCGGGGACCTGCACTGCGGTTAGCCCTGGTCCCGCGTCCCGTGTGAACAGCGATGAATGAATTCATTCAATGCACGCCCCCCCCCGGGTGCACGAGTGTTATGGGTCCCGGCTATCGTTCCCCGAGCTCGGCTGAACACTTGCGGCGTCCCCCGGGGGACCTGCACGGCGGTTAGCCCTGGTCCCGCGTCCCGTGTGAACAGCGATGAATGAATTCATTCAATGCACGCCCCCCCCCGGGTGCACGAGTGTTATGGGTCCCGGCTATCGTTCCCCGAGCTCGGCTGAACACTTGCGGCGTCCCCCGGGGGACCTGCACGGCGGTTAGCCCTGGTCCCGCGTCCCGTGTGAACAGCGATGAATGAATTCATTCAATGCACTTTCCCCCCCGGGTGCACGAGTGTTATGGGTCCCGGCTATCGTTCCCCGAGCTCGGCTGAACACTTGCGGCGGTTAGCCCTGGTCCCGCGTCCCGTGTGAACAGCGATGAATGAATTCATTCAATGCACGCCCCCCCCCCGGGTGCACGAGTGTTATGAAGCCGGGCTATCGTTCCCCGAGCTCGGCTGAACACTTGCGGCGTCCCCCGGGGGACCTGCACGGCGGTTAGCCCTGGTCCCGCGTCCCGGGTCTACAGCGATGAATGAATTCATTCAATGCACGCCCCCCCCCCGGGTGCACGAGTGTTATGGGTCCCGGCTATCGTTCCCCGAGCTCGGCTGAACACTTGCGGCGTCCCCCGGGGGACCTGCACGGCGGTTAGCCCTGGTCCCGCGTCCCGTGTGAACAGCGATGAATGAATTCATTCAATGCACGCCCCCCCCCCGGGTGCACGAGTGTTATGGGTCCCGGCTATCGTTCCCCGAGCTCGGCTGAACACTTGCGGCGTCCCCCGGGGGACCTGCACGGCGGTTAGCCCTGGTCCCGCGTCCCGTGTGAACAGCGATGAATGAATTCATTCAATGCACTTTCCCCCCCGGGTGCACGAGTGTTATGGGTCCCGGCTATCGTTCCCCGAGCTCGGCTGAACACTTGCGGCGGTTAGCCCTGGTCCCGCGTCCCGGGTCTACAGCGATGAATGAATTCATTCAATGCACGCCCCCCCCCCCGGGTGCACGAGTGTTATGAAGCCGGGCTATCGTTCCCCGAGCTCGGCTGAACACTTGCGGCGTCCCCCGGGGGACCTGCACGGCGGTTAGCCCTGGTCCCGCGTCCCGTGTGAACAGCGATGAATGAATTCATTCAATGCACTTTCCCCCCCGGGTGCACGAGTGTTATGGGTCCCGGCTATCGTTCCCCGAGCTCGGCTGAACACTTGCGGCGGTTAGCCCTGGTCCCGCGTCCCGGGTCTACAGCGATGAATGAATTCATTCAATGCACGCCCCCCCCCCCGGGTGCACGAGTGTTATGAAGCCGGGCTATCGTTCCCCGAGCTCGGCTGAACACTTGCGGCGTCCCCCGGGGGACCTGCACGGCGGTTAGCCCTGGTCCCGCGTCCCGTGTGAACAGCGATGAATGAATTCATTCAATGCACGCCCCCCCCCCGGGTGCACGAGTGTTATGAAGCCGGGCTATCGTTCCCCGAGCTCGGCTGAACACTTGCGGCGTCCCCCGGGGGACCTGCACGGCGGTTAGCCCTGGTCCCGCGTCCCGTGTGAACAGCGATGAATGAATTCATTCAATGCACGCCCCCCCCCGGGTGCACGAGTGTTATGGGTCCCGGCTGGAGATCCGCGAGCTCGGGCTGAACACTTGCTCGTCCCCTGCAGTGTTTTTAGAAGAATTCCCGCAGAAATCGGATTTTTTTGAGCAATTCAAATAAGAGTAACAGCATTTGCATCCCCGGTGTCATAAATATTTTCCACCAGTAGATGGCAGCAGCCCCTAGAATTGGAGTCGGCAACCATTCAAATACTTGAAAAAGTACATTTTAATGAGTTTTTAAGCCAATTTTGGCAGGCTCTCAAAGAATCAGCGAATGTGGTAGGGGGCTGAAAATTGCTACAGAGTACCTGTAGGACATGCAGATAAGTGGTGGAAAAGCACAGGTTGCTGGGCCTTTCGGTTCCGACGCTGCCCCTGTCCTTAAATGCCACTTCTAAGTGCACTGCAGGCCCCTTGAAAAAGTACATTTGGAAGGATTTTGAAGCGATGCAAGCAGGTAGAAACACCATTCCAAGGGCTGTAGTATCAGACTAACAGCCTGTAACTGAGCCCAGGGTTTTTAGAGCGATTCCTACAAAATTCAGCTTTTTTCCCATTCAACTAAGGCGACCGCTGCTTTAAGCCTATGGGTCATTTGTAACAATTTTGGCAGGCTCTCAAAGAATCAGCGAATGTGGTAGGTGGCTGAAAATTGCTACAGAGTACCTGTAGGACATGCAGATAAGTGGTGGAAAAGCACAGGTTGCTGGGCCTTTCGGTTCCGACGCTGCCCCTGTCCTTAAATGCCACTTCTAAGTGCACTGCAGGCCCCTTGAAAAAGTACATTTGGAAGGATTTTGAAGCGATGCAAGCAGGTAGAAACACCATTCCAAGGGCTGTAGTATCAGACTAACAGCCTGTAACTGAGCCCAGGGTTTTTAGAGCGATTCCTACAAAATTCAGCTTTTTTCCGTTTCTGTTTTTTACGTTTTCTGGTGAAAACGCCTATACGTTTCAATGGGAATCACATTAAAATTAATATTTCAATAACCCCTGGAGCTACCACCTCATACGAGGTATCGTTGGATAGGTATGATTGCAAGCTACAAAACAACACCGCACTCGAGTTTTTATTCGACTGCTACACTAAATAACGACCTTAAATAGGTTTCGTTTACATTTGGCGAAAAAACGTCCCGTTCAGGTTTTTTTTTTTTTTTTTTTTTTTTAATATTTAAATAACCACAGGTGGTATCAATTGAATCAAGGTATGCCTGTAAAGGTATTACTGCGAGCTACAAAACAAGACCTTTAGCACGGAAACGAGTGTGACCCTAACCCTAACCCTGAGTCACACTAGTTTTGATGGGCCACAGATGGAGCTGCGTGCCTGCAACGGAGAGTGGGAGAGCTGGAGAGTGGGAGAGCTGGAGAGTGGGAGAGCTTGGGAGTGGAACGGCACTTGCATCCCAGTCGGATGCTGGGCTTTGGGACGCTCCATCCTTTTCACCGGCCATGGATGCGGCCAGGGCAGGGGGATGGATGCCTGGGACACAAGCCCAGTGCGGGGAGCTGCACGGCGGTTCGCCGGTGCCCCGCGTCCCAGGTGAACAGCGATTAATGAATTAATTAAATGCACGTCCCCCCCGGGTGCACGAGTGTTCTGAGGCCGGGTTGCAGTTCCGCGAGCTCGGGCGTGGGACGGCACTTGCATCCCAGTCGGATGCTGGGCTTTGGGACGCTCCATCCTTTTCACCGGCCATGGATGCGGCCAGGGCAGGGGGATGGATGCCTGGGACACAAGCCCAGTGCGGGGAGCTGCACGGCGGTTCGCCGGTGCCCCGCGTCCCAGGTGAACAGCGATTAATGAATTAATTAAATGCACGTCCCCCCCGGGTGCACGAGTGTTCTGAGGCCGGGTTGCAGTTCCGCGAGCTCGGGCGTGGGACGGCACTTGCATCCCAGTCGGATGCTGGGCTTTGGGACGCTCCATCCTTTTCACCGGCCATGGATGCGGCCAGGGCAGGGGGATGGATGCCTGGGACACAAGCCCAGTGCGGGGAGCTGCACGGCGGTTCGCCGGTGCCCCGCGTCCCAGGTGAACAGCGATTAATGAATTAATTAAATGCACGTCCCCCCCGGGTGCACGAGTGTTCTGAGGCCGGGTTGCAGTTCCGCGAGCTCGGGCGTGGGACGGCACTTGCATCCCAGTCGGATGCTGGGCTTTGGGACGCTCCATCCTTTTCACCGGCCATGGATGCGGCCAGGGCAGGGGGATGGATGCCTGGGACACAAGCCCAGTGCGGGGAGCTGCACGGCGGTTCGCCGGTGCCCCGCGTCCCAGGTGAACAGCGATTAATGAATTAATTAAATGCACGTCCCCCCCGGGTCTGAGGCCGGGTTGCAGTTCCGCGAGCTCGGGCGTGGGACGGCACTTGCATCCCAGTCGGATGCTGGGCTTTGGGACGCTCCATCCTTTTCACCGGCCATGGATGCGGCCAGGGCAGGGGGATGGATGCCTGGGACACAAGCCCAGTGCGGGGAGCTGCACGGCGGTTCGCCGGTGCCCCGCGTCCCAGGTGAACAGCGATTAATGAATTAATTAAATGCACGTCCCCCCCGGGTGCACGAGTGTTCTGAGGCCGGGTTGCAGTTCCGCGAGCTCGGGCGTGGGACGGCACTTGCATCCCAGTCGGATGCTGGGCTTTGGGACGCTCCATCCTTTTCACCGGCCATGGATGCGGCCAGGGCAGGGGGATGGATGCCTGGGACACAAGCCCAGTGCGGGGAGCTGCACGGCGGTTCGCCGGTGCCCCGCGTCCCAGGTGAACAGCGATTAATGAATTAATTAAATGCACGTCCCCCCCGGGTGCACGAGTGTTCTGAGGCCGGGTTGCAGTTCCGCGAGCTCGGGCGTGGGACGGCACTTGCATCCCAGTCGGATGCTGGGCTTTGGGACGCTCCATCCTTTTCACCGGCCATGGATGCGGCCAGGGCAGGGGGATGGATGCCTGGGACACAAGCCCAGTGCGGGGACCTGCACTGCGGTTAGCCCTGGTCCCGCGTCCCGTGTGAACAGCGATGAATGAATTCATTCAATGCACGCCCCCCCCCGGGTGCACGAGTGTTATGGGTCCCGGCTATCGTTCCCCGAGCTCGGCTGAACACTTGCGGCGTCCCCCGGGGGACCTGCACGGCGGTTAGCCCTGGTCCCGCGTCCCGTGTGAACAGCGATGAATGAATTCATTCAATGCACGCCCCCCCCCGGGTGCACGAGTGTTATGGGTCCCGGCTATCGTTCCCCGAGCTCGGCTGAACACTTGCGGCGTCCCCCGGGGGACCTGCACGGCGGTTAGCCCTGGTCCCGCGTCCCGTGTGAACAGCGATGAATGAATTCATTCAATGCACTTTCCCCCCCGGGTGCACGAGTGTTATGGGTCCCGGCTATCGTTCCCCGAGCTCGGCTGAACACTTGCGGCGGTTAGCCCTGGTCCCGCGTCCCGTGTGAACAGCGATGAATGAATTCATTCAATGCACGCCCCCCCCCCGGGTGCACGAGTGTTATGAAGCCGGGCTATCGTTCCCCGAGCTCGGCTGAACACTTGCGGCGTCCCCCGGGGGACCTGCACGGCGGTTAGCCCTGGTCCCGCGTCCCGGGTCTACAGCGATGAATGAATTCATTCAATGCACGCCCCCCCCCCGGGTGCACGAGTGTTATGGGTCCCGGCTATCGTTCCCCGAGCTCGGCTGAACACTTGCGGCGTCCCCCGGGGGACCTGCACGGCGGTTAGCCCTGGTCCCGCGTCCCGTGTGAACAGCGATGAATGAATTCATTCAATGCACGCCCCCCCCCCGGGTGCACGAGTGTTATGGGTCCCGGCTATCGTTCCCCGAGCTCGGCTGAACACTTGCGGCGTCCCCCGGGGGACCTGCACGGCGGTTAGCCCTGGTCCCGCGTCCCGTGTGAACAGCGATGAATGAATTCATTCAATGCACTTTCCCCCCCGGGTGCACGAGTGTTATGGGTCCCGGCTATCGTTCCCCGAGCTCGGCTGAACACTTGCGGCGGTTAGCCCTGGTCCCGCGTCCCGGGTCTACAGCGATGAATGAATTCATTCAATGCACGCCCCCCCCCCGGGTGCACGAGTGTTATGAAGCCGGGCTATCGTTCCCCGAGCTCGGCTGAACACTTGCGGCGTCCCCCGGGGGACCTGCACGGCGGTTAGCCCTGGTCCCGC
Organism: Acipenser ruthenus; assembly: GCF_902713425.1. Classification (NCBI taxonomy): domain Eukaryota; kingdom Metazoa; phylum Chordata; class Actinopteri; order Acipenseriformes; family Acipenseridae; genus Acipenser; species Acipenser ruthenus. The sequence goes on from NC_081196.1 coordinate 16,909, forward strand.
GTCCCGTGTGAACAGCGATGAATGAATTCATTCAATGCACTTTCCCCCCCGGGTGCACGAGTGTTATGGGTCCCGGCTATCGTTCCCCGAGCTCGGCTGAACACTTGCGGCGGTTAGCCCTGGTCCCGCGTCCCGGGTCTACAGCGATGAATGAATTCATTCAATGCACGCCCCCCCCCCGGGTGCACGAGTGTTATGAAGCCGGGCTATCGTTCCCCGAGCTCGGCTGAACACTTGCGGCGTCCCCCGGGGGACCTGCACGGCGGTTAGCCCTGGTCCCGCGTCCCGTGTGAACAGCGATGAATGAATTCATTCAATGCACGCCCCCCCCCCGGGTGCACGAGTGTTATGGGTCCCGGCTGGAGATCCGCGAGCTCGGCTGAACACCTGCGCAAGCGCCGCTGCGGAGACCCGTTAGAAGCAGCCCCGAAGGCCAGCGAAAATAGCCGAGAGTTAAGCCCCTCCCCGCCGTGGCTTCGTCAGCCACTCGCCGCTTCAAGAGGGACGGGCCTCTGGTCATGTCATGTCATAAATCACATGACCAGAGGCCCGCCCATCCTGACGTTGCGGAAGTTTGCCGAAGACACAGCGGGGAGAGGCTTAACTCTCGGCTATTTTCGGACCCGGCGAGAAGGCAGCAGGACGCTCTATTCACGGCTAACTCCCCGCGGTCCCCTCTGACCGATCGGAGCCGGTTTAGCGCTCCAGGCAGTCGGATACTTTAGCGCCTCAGCAGCGGGGGCGACGACCTCTAACATTCCCCGGGGAGCTGCCCGAGTGTAAGGCCGGGACCCCCGTCTGCTGGGGGAAAAAAATACCTGCACGTCCCCCCCCGTGTGCACGGGTGTTATGAGCTCGGGCTGAACACTTGCTCGTCCCCCCCGCCCCCGGGGAGCTGCACGGCGGAACAGCGATGAATGAATTCATTAAATGCACTTTCCCCCCGGGTGCACGAGTGTTATGGGTCCCGGCTGGAGATCCGCGAGCTCGGCTGAACACTTGCGGCGTCCCCCGGGGGACCTGCACGGCGGTTAGCCCTGGTCCCGCGTCCCGTGTGAACAGCGATGAATGAATTCATTCAATGCACTTTCCCCCCCGGGTGCACGAGTGTTATGAAGCCGGGCTATCGTTCCCCGAGCTCGGCTGAACACTTGCGGCGGTTAGCCCTGGTCCCGCGTCCCGGGTCTACAGCGATGAATGAATTCATTCAATGCACGCCCCCCCCCCGGGTGCACGAGTGTTATGAAGCCGGGCTATCGTTCCCCGAGCTCGGCTGAACACTTGCGGCGTCCCCCGGGGGACCTGCACGGCGGTTAGCCCTGGTCCCGCGTCCCGTGTGAACAGCGATGAATGAATTCATTCAATGCACGCCCCCCCCCGGGTGCACGAGTGTTATGAAGCCGGGCTATCGTTCCCCGAGCTCGGCTGAACACTTGCGGCGGTTAGCCCTGGTCCCGCGTCCCGGGTCTACAGCGATGAATGAATTCATTCAATGCACGCCCCCCCCCCGGGTGCACGAGTGTTATGAAGCCGGGCTATCGTTCCCCGAGCTCGGCTGAACACTTGCGGCGTCCCCCGGGGGACCTGCACGGCGGTTAGCCCTGGTCCCGCGTCCCGTGTGAACAGCGATGAATGAATTCATTCAATGCACGCCCCCCCCCGGGTGCACGAGTGTTATGAAGCCGGGCTATCGTTCCCCGAGCTCGGCTGAACACTTGCGGCGTCCCCCGGGGGACCTGCACGGCGGTTAGCCCTGGTCCCGCGTCCCGTGTGAACAGCGATGAATGAATTCATTCAATGCACGCCCCCCCCCGGGTGCACGAGTGTTATGGGTCCCGGCTGGAGATCCGCGAGCTCGGGCTGAACACTTGCTCGTCCCCTGCAGTGTTTTTAGAAGAATTCCCGCAGAAATCGGATTTTTTTGAGCAATTCAAATAAGAGTAACAGCATTTGCATCCCCGGTGTCATAAATATTTTCCACCAGTAGATGGCAGCAGCCCCTAGAATTGGAGTCGGCAACCATTCAAATACTTGAAAAAGTACATTTTAATGAGTTTTTAAGCCAATTTTGGCAGGCTCTCAAAGAATCAGCGAATGTGGTAGGGGGCTGAAAATTGCTACAGAGTACCTGTAGGACATGCAGATAAGTGGTGGAAAAGCACAGGTTGCTGGGCCTTTCGGTTCCGACGCTGCCCCTGTCCTTAAATGCCACTTCTAAGTGCACTGCAGGCCCCTTGAAAAAGTACATTTGGAAGGATTTTGAAGCGATGCAAGCAGGTAGAAACACCATTCCAAGGGCTGTAGTATCAGACTAACAGCCTGTAACTGAGCCCAGGGTTTTTAGAGCGATTCCTACAAAATTCAGCTTTTTTCCCATTCAACTAAGGCGACCGCTGCTTTAAGCCTATGGGTCATTTGTAACAATTTTGGCAGGCTCTCAAAGAATCAGCGAATGTGGTAGGTGGCTGAAAATTGCTACAGAGTACCTGTAGGACATGCAGATAAGTGGTGGAAAAGCACAGGTTGCTGGGCCTTTCGGTTCCGACGCTGCCCCTGTCCTTAAATGCCACTTCTAAGTGCACTGCAGGCCCCTTGAAAAAGTACATTTGGAAGGATTTTGAAGCGATGCAAGCAGGTAGAAACACCATTCCAAGGGCTGTAGTATCAGACTAACAGCCTGTAACTGAGCCCAGGGTTTTTAGAGCGATTCCTACAAAATTCAGCTTTTTTCCGTTTCTGTTTTTTACGTTTTCTGGTGAAAACGCCTATACGTTTCAATGGGAATCACATTAAAATTAATATTTCAATAACCCCTGGAGCTACCACCTCATACGAGGTATCGTTGGATAGGTATGATTGCAAGCTACAAAACAACACCGCACTCGAGTTTTTATTCGACTGCTACACTAAATAACGACCTTAAATAGGTTTCGTTTACATTTGGCGAAAAAACGTCCCGTTCAGGTTTTTTTTTTTTTTTTTTTTTTTTAATATTTAAATAACCACAGGTGGTATCAATTGAATCAAGGTATGCCTGTAAAGGTATTACTGCGAGCTACAAAACAAGACCTTTAGCACGGAAACGAGTGTGACCCTAACCCTAACCCTGAGTCACACTAGTTTTGATGGGCCACAGATGGAGCTGCGTGCCTGCAACGGAGAGTGGGAGAGCTGGAGAGTGGGAGAGCTGGAGAGTGGGAGAGCTTGGGAGTGGAACGGCACTTGCATCCCAGTCGGATGCTGGGCTTTGGGACGCTCCATCCTTTTCACCGGCCATGGATGCGGCCAGGGCAGGGGGATGGATGCCTGGGACACAAGCCCAGTGCGGGGAGCTGCACGGCGGTTCGCCGGTGCCCCGCGTCCCAGGTGAACAGCGATTAATGAATTAATTAAATGCACGTCCCCCCCGGGTGCACGAGTGTTCTGAGGCCGGGTTGCAGTTCCGCGAGCTCGGGCGTGGGACGGCACTTGCATCCCAGTCGGATGCTGGGCTTTGGGACGCTCCATCCTTTTCACCGGCCATGGATGCGGCCAGGGCAGGGGGATGGATGCCTGGGACACAAGCCCAGTGCGGGGAGCTGCACGGCGGTTCGCCGGTGCCCCGCGTCCCAGGTGAACAGCGATTAATGAATTAATTAAATGCACGTCCCCCCCGGGTGCACGAGTGTTCTGAGGCCGGGTTGCAGTTCCGCGAGCTCGGGCGTGGGACGGCACTTGCATCCCAGTCGGATGCTGGGCTTTGGGACGCTCCATCCTTTTCACCGGCCATGGATGCGGCCAGGGCAGGGGGATGGATGCCTGGGACACAAGCCCAGTGCGGGGAGCTGCACGGCGGTTCGCCGGTGCCCCGCGTCCCAGGTGAACAGCGATTAATGAATTAATTAAATGCACGTCCCCCCCGGGTGCACGAGTGTTCTGAGGCCGGGTTGCAGTTCCGCGAGCTCGGGCGTGGGACGGCACTTGCATCCCAGTCGGATGCTGGGCTTTGGGACGCTCCATCCTTTTCACCGGCCATGGATGCGGCCAGGGCAGGGGGATGGATGCCTGGGACACAAGCCCAGTGCGGGGAGCTGCACGGCGGTTCGCCGGTGCCCCGCGTCCCAGGTGAACAGCGATTAATGAATTAATTAAATGCACGTCCCCCCCGGGTGCACGAGTGTTCTGAGGCCGGGTTGCAGTTCCGCGAGCTCGGGCGTGGGACGGCACTTGCATCCCAGTCGGATGCTGGGCTTTGGGACGCTCCATCCTTTTCACCGGCCATGGATGCGGCCAGGGCAGGGGGATGGATGCCTGGGACACAAGCCCAGTGCGGGGAGCTGCACGGCGGTTCGCCGGTGCCCCGCGTCCCAGGTGAACAGCGATTAATGAATTAATTAAATGCACGTCCCCCCCGGGTGCACGAGTGTTCTGAGGCCGGGTTGCAGTTCCGCGAGCTCGGGCGTGGGACGGCACTTGCATCCCAGTCGGATGCTGGGCTTTGGGACGCTCCATCCTTTTCACCGGCCATGGATGCGGCCAGGGCAGGGGGATGGATGCCTGGGACACAAGCCCAGTGCGGGGACCTGCACTGCGGTTAGCCCTGGTCCCGCGTCCCGTGTGAACAGCGATGAATGAATTCATTCAATGCACGCCCCCCCCCGGGTGCACGAGTGTTATGGGTCCCGGCTATCGTTCCCCGAGCTCGGCTGAACACTTGCGGCGTCCCCCGGGGGACCTGCACGGCGGTTAGCCCTGGTCCCGCGTCCCGTGTGAACAGCGATGAATGAATTCATTCAATGCACGCCCCCCCCCGGGTGCACGAGTGTTATGGGTCCCGGCTATCGTTCCCCGAGCTCGGCTGAACACTTGCGGCGTCCCCCGGGGGACCTGCACGGCGGTTAGCCCTGGTCCCGCGTCCCGTGTGAACAGCGATGAATGAATTCATTCAATGCACTTTCCCCCCCGGGTGCACGAGTGTTATGGGTCCCGGCTATCGTTCCCCGAGCTCGGCTGAACACTTGCGGCGGTTAGCCCTGGTCCCGCGTCCCGTGTGAACAGCGATGAATGAATTCATTCAATGCACGCCCCCCCCCCGGGTGCACGAGTGTTATGAAGCCGGGCTATCGTTCCCCGAGCTCGGCTGAACACTTGCGGCGTCCCCCGGGGGACCTGCACGGCGGTTAGCCCTGGTCCCGCGTCCCGGGTCTACAGCGATGAATGAATTCATTCAATGCACGCCCCCCCCCCGGGTGCACGAGTGTTATGGGTCCCGGCTATCGTTCCCCGAGCTCGGCTGAACACTTGCGGCGTCCCCCGGGGGACCTGCACGGCGGTTAGCCCTGGTCCCGCGTCCCGTGTGAACAGCGATGAATGAATTCATTCAATGCACGCCCCCCCCCCGGGTGCACGAGTGTTATGGGTCCCGGCTATCGTTCCCCGAGCTCGGCTGAACACTTGCGGCGTCCCCCGGGGGACCTGCACGGCGGTTAGCCCTGGTCCCGCGTCCCGTGTGAACAGCGATGAATGAATTCATTCAATGCACTTTCCCCCCCGGGTGCACGAGTGTTATGGGTCCCGGCTATCGTTCCCCGAGCTCGGCTGAACACTTGCGGCGGTTAGCCCTGGTCCCGCGTCCCGGGTCTACAGCGATGAATGAATTCATTCAATGCACGCCCCCCCCCCGGGTGCACGAGTGTTATGAAGCCGGGCTATCGTTCCCCGAGCTCGGCTGAACACTTGCGGCGTCCCCCGGGGGACCTGCACGGCGGTTAGCCCTGGTCCCGCGTCCCGTGTGAACAGCGATGAATGAATTCATTCAATGCACTTTCCCCCCCGGGTGCACGAGTGTTATGGGTCCCGGCTATCGTTCCCCGAGCTCGGCTGAACACTTGCGGCGGTTAGCCCTGGTCCCGCGTCCCGGGTCTACAGCGATGAATGAATTCATTCAATGCACGCCCCCCCCCCGGGTGCACGAGTGTTATGAAGCCGGGCTATCGTTCCCCGAGCTCGGCTGAACACTTGCGGCGTCCCCCGGGGGACCTGCACGGCGGTTAGCCCTGGTCCCGCGTCCCGTGTGAACAGCGATGAATGAATTCATTCAATGCACGCCCCCCCCCCGGGTGCACGAGTGTTATGGGTCCCGGCTGGAGATCCGCGAGCTCGGCTGAACACCTGCGCAAGCGCCGCTGCGGAGACCCGTTAGAAGCAGCCCCGAAGGCCAGCGAAAATAGCCGAGAGTTAAGCCCCTCCCCGCCGTGGCTTCGTCAGCCACTCGCCGCTTCAAGAGGGACGGGCCTCTGGTCATGTCATGTCATAAATCACATGACCAGAGGCCCGCCCATCCTGACGTTGCGGAAGTTTGCCGAAGACACAGCGGGGAGAGGCTTAACTCTCGGCTATTTTCGGACCCGGCGAGAAGGCAGCAGGACGCTCTATTCACGGCTAACTCCCCGCGGTCCCCTCTGACCGATCGGAGCCGGTTTAGCGCTCCAGGCAGTCGGATACTTTAGCGCCTCAGCAGCGGGGGCGACGACCTCTAACATTCCCCGGGGAGCTGCCCGAGTGTAAGGCCGGGACCCCCGTCTGCTGGGGGAAAAAAATACCTGCACGTCCCCCCCCGTGTGCACGGGTGTTATGAGCTCGGGCTGAACACTTGCTCGTCCCCCCCGCCCCCGGGGAGCTGCACGGCGGAACAGCGATGAATGAATTCATTAAATGCACTTTCCCCCCGGGTGCACGAGTGTTATGGGTCCCGGCTGGAGATCCGCGAGCTCGGCTGAACACTTGCGGCGTCCCCCGGGGGACCTGCACGGCGGTTAGCCCTGGTCCCGCGTCCCGTGTGAACAGCGATGAATGAATTCATTCAATGCACTTTCCCCCCCGGGTGCACGAGTGTTATGAAGCCGGGCTATCGTTCCCCGAGCTCGGCTGAACACTTGCGGCGGTTAGCCCTGGTCCCGCGTCCCGGGTCTACAGCGATGAATGAATTCATTCAATGCACGCCCCCCCCCCGGGTGCACGAGTGTTATGAAGCCGGGCTATCGTTCCCCGAGCTCGGCTGAACACTTGCGGCGTCCCCCGGGGGACCTGCACGGCGGTTAGCCCTGGTCCCGCGTCCCGTGTGAACAGCGATGAATGAATTCATTCAATGCACGCCCCCCCCCGGGTGCACGAGTGTTATGAAGCCGGGCTATCGTTCCCCGAGCTCGGCTGAACACTTGCGGCGGTTAGCCCTGGTCCCGCGTCCCGGGTCTACAGCGATGAATGAATTCATTCAATGCACGCCCCCCCCCCGGGTGCACGAGTGTTATGAAGCCGGGCTATCGTTCCCCGAGCTCGGCTGAACACTTGCGGCGTCCCCCGGGGGACCTGCACGGCGGTTAGCCCTGGTCCCGCGTCCCGTGTGAACAGCGATGAATGAATTCATTCAATGCACGCCCCCCCCCGGGTGCACGAGTGTTATGAAGCCGGGCTATCGTTCCCCGAGCTCGGCTGAACACTTGCGGCGTCCCCCGGGGGACCTGCACGGCGGTTAGCCCTGGTCCCGCGTCCCGTGTGAACAGCGATGAATGAATTCATTCAATGCACGCCCCCCCCCGGGTGCACGAGTGTTATGGGTCCCGGCTGGAGATCCGCGAGCTCGGGCTGAACACTTGCTCGTCCCCTGCAGTGTTTTTAGAAGAATTCCCGCAGAAATCGGATTTTTTTGAGCAATTCAAATAAGAGTAACAGCATTTGCATCCCCGGTGTCATAAATATTTTCCACCAGTAGATGGCAGCAGCCCCTAGAATTGGAGTCGGCAACCATTCAAATACTTGAAAAAGTACATTTTAATGAGTTTTTAAGCCAATTTTGGCAGGCTCTCAAAGAATCAGCGAATGTGGTAGGGGGCTGAAAATTGCTACAGAGTACCTGTAGGACATGCAGATAAGTGGTGGAAAAGCACAGGTTGCTGGGCCTTTCGGTTCCGACGCTGCCCCTGTCCTTAAATGCCACTTCTAAGTGCACTGCAGGCCCCTTGAAAAAGTACATTTGGAAGGATTTTGAAGCGATGCAAGCAGGTAGAAACACCATTCCAAGGGCTGTAGTATCAGACTAACAGCCTGTAACTGAGCCCAGGGTTTTTAGAGCGATTCCTACAAAATTCAGCTTTTTTCCCATTCAACTAAGGCGACCGCTGCTTTAAGCCTATGGGTCATTTGTAACAATTTTGGCAGGCTCTCAAAGAATCAGCGAATGTGGTAGGTGGCTGAAAATTGCTACAGAGTACCTGTAGGACATGCAGATAAGTGGTGGAAAAGCACAGGTTGCTGGGCCTTTCGGTTCCGACGCTGCCCCTGTCCTTAAATGCCACTTCTAAGTGCACTGCAGGCCCCTTGAAAAAGTACATTTGGAAGGATTTTGAAGCGATGCAAGCAGGTAGAAACACCATTCCAAGGGCTGTAGTATCAGACTAACAGCCTGTAACTGAGCCCAGGGTTTTTAGAGCGATTCCTACAAAATTCAGCTTTTTTCCGTTTCTGTTTTTTACGTTTTCTGGTGAAAACGCCTATACGTTTCAATGGGAATCACATTAAAATTAATATTTCAATAACCCCTGGAGCTACCACCTCATACGAGGTATCGTTGGATAGGTATGATTGCAAGCTACAAAACAACACCGCACTCGAGTTTTTATTCGACTGCTACACTAAATAACGACCTTAAATAGGTTTCGTTTACATTTGGCGAAAAAACGTCCCGTTCAGGTTTTTTTTTTTTTTTTTTTTTTTTAATATTTAAATAACCACAGGTGGTATCAATTGAATCAAGGTATGCCTGTAAAGGTATTACTGCGAGCTACAAAACAAGACCTTTAGCACGGAAACGAGTGTGACCCTAACCCTAACCCTGAGTCACACTAGTTTTGATGGGCCACAGATGGAGCTGCGTGCCTGCAACGGAGAGTGGGAGAGCTGGAGAGTGGGAGAGCTGGAGAGTGGGAGAGCTTGGGAGTGGAACGGCACTTGCATCCCAGTCGGATGCTGGGCTTTGGGACGCTCCATCCTTTTCACCGGCCATGGATGCGGCCAGGGCAGGGGGATGGATGCCTGGGACACAAGCCCAGTGCGGGGAGCTGCACGGCGGTTCGCCGGTGCCCCGCGTCCCAGGTGAACAGCGATTAATGAATTAATTAAATGCACGTCCCCCCCGGGTGCACGAGTGTTCTGAGGCCGGGTTGCAGTTCCGCGAGCTCGGGCGTGGGACGGCACTTGCATCCCAGTCGGATGCTGGGCTTTGGGACGCTCCATCCTTTTCACCGGCCATGGATGCGGCCAGGGCAGGGGGATGGATGCCTGGGACACAAGCCCAGTGCGGGGAGCTGCACGGCGGTTCGCCGGTGCCCCGCGTCCCAGGTGAACAGCGATTAATGAATTAATTAAATGCACGTCCCCCCCGGGTGCACGAGTGTTCTGAGGCCGGGTTGCAGTTCCGCGAGCTCGGGCGTGGGACGGCACTTGCATCCCAGTCGGATGCTGGGCTTTGGGACGCTCCATCCTTTTCACCGGCCATGGATGCGGCCAGGGCAGGGGGATGGATGCCTGGGACACAAGCCCAGTGCGGGGAGCTGCACGGCGGTTCGCCGGTGCCCCGCGTCCCAGGTGAACAGCGATTAATGAATTAATTAAATGCACGTCCCCCCCGGGTGCACGAGTGTTCTGAGGCCGGGTTGCAGTTCCGCGAGCTCGGGCGTGGGACGGCACTTGCATCCCAGTCGGATGCTGGGCTTTGGGACGCTCCATCCTTTTCACCGGCCATGGATGCGGCCAGGGCAGGGGGATGGATGCCTGGGACACAAGCCCAGTGCGGGGAGCTGCACGGCGGTTCGCCGGTGCCCCGCGTCCCAGGTGAACAGCGATTAATGAATTAATTAAATGCACGTCCCCCCCGGGTGCACGAGTGTTCTGAGGCCGGGTTGCAGTTCCGCGAGCTCGGGCGTGGGACGGCACTTGCATCCCAGTCGGATGCTGGGCTTTGGGACGCTCCATCCTTTTCACCGGCCATGGATGCGGCCAGGGCAGGGGGATGGATGCCTGGGACACAAGCCCAGTGCGGGGAGCTGCACGGCGGTTCGCCGGTGCCCCGCGTCCCAGGTGAACAGCGATTAATGAATTAATTAAATGCACGTCCCCCCCGGGTGCACGAGTGTTCTGAGGCCGGGTTGCAGTTCCGCGAGCTCGGGCGTGGGACGGCACTTGCATCCCAGTCGGATGCTGGGCTTTGGGACGCTCCATCCTTTTCACCGGCCATGGATGCGGCCAGGGCAGGGGGATGGATGCCTGGGACACAAGCCCAGTGCGGGGACCTGCACTGCGGTTAGCCCTGGTCCCGCGTCCCGTGTGAACAGCGATGAATGAATTCATTCAATGCACGCCCCCCCCCGGGTGCACGAGTGTTATGGGTCCCGGCTATCGTTCCCCGAGCTCGGCTGAACACTTGCGGCGTCCCCCGGGGGACCTGCACGGCGGTTAGCCCTGGTCCCGCGTCCCGTGTGAACAGCGATGAATGAATTCATTCAATGCACGCCCCCCCCCGGGTGCACGAGTGTTATGGGTCCCGGCTATCGTTCCCCGAGCTCGGCTGAACACTTGCGGCGTCCCCCGGGGGACCTGCACGGCGGTTAGCCCTGGTCCCGCGTCCCGTGTGAACAGCGATGAATGAATTCATTCAATGCACTTTCCCCCCCGGGTGCACGAGTGTTATGGGTCCCGGCTATCGTTCCCCGAGCTCGGCTGAACACTTGCGGCGGTTAGCCCTGGTCCCGCGTCCCGTGTGAACAGCGATGAATGAATTCATTCAATGCACGCCCCCCCCCCGGGTGCACGAGTGTTATGAAGCCGGGCTATCGTTCCCCGAGCTCGGCTGAACACTTGCGGCGTCCCCCGGGGGACCTGCACGGCGGTTAGCCCTGGTCCCGCGTCCCGGGTCTACAGCGATGAATGAATTCATTCAATGCACGCCCCCCCCCCGGGTGCACGAGTGTTATGGGTCCCGGCTATCGTTCCCCGAGCTCGGCTGAACACTTGCGGCGTCCCCCGGGGGACCTGCACGGCGGTTAGCCCTGGTCCCGCGTCCCGTGTGAACAGCGATGAATGAATTCATTCAATGCACGCCCCCCCCCCGGGTGCACGAGTGTTATGGGTCCCGGCTATCGTTCCCCGAGCTCGGCTGAACACTTGCGGCGTCCCCCGGGGGACCTGCACGGCGGTTAGCCCTGGTCCCGCGTCCCGTGTGAACAGCGATGAATGAATTCATTCAATGCACTTTCCCCCCCGGGTGCACGAGTGTTATGGGTCCCGGCTATCGTTCCCCGAGCTCGGCTGAACACTTGCGGCGGTTAGCCCTGGTCCCGCGTCCCGGGTCTACAGCGATGAATGAATTCATTCAATGCACGCCCCCCCCCCGGGTGCACGAGTGTTATGAAGCCGGGCTATCGTTCCCCGAGCTCGGCTGAACACTTGCGGCGTCCCCCGGGGGACCTGCACGGCGGTTAGCCCTGGTCCCGCGTCCCGTGTGAACAGCGATGAATGAATTCATTCAATGCACTTTCCCCCCCGGGTGCACGAGTGTTATGGGTCCCGGCTATCGTTCCCCGAGCTCGGCTGAACACTTGCGGCGGTTAGCCCTGGTCCCGCGTCCCGGGTCTACAGCGATGAATGAATTCATTCAATGCACGCCCCCCCCCCGGGTGCACGAGTGTTATGAAGCCGGGCTATCGTTCCCCGAGCTCGGCTGAACACTTGCGGCGTCCCCCGGGGGACCTGCACGGCGGTTAGCCCTGGTCCCGCGTCCCGTGTGAACAGCGATGAATGAATTCATTCAATGCACGCCCCCCCCCCGGGTGCACGAGTGTTATGGGTCCCGGCTGGAGATCCGCGAGCTCGGCTGAACACCTGCGCAAGCGCCGCTGCGGAGACCCGTTAGAAGCAGCCCCGAAGGCCAGCGAAAATAGCCGAGAGTTAAGCCCCTCCCCGCCGTGGCTTCGTCAGCCACTCGCCGCTTCAAGAGGGACGGGCCTCTGGTCATGTCATGTCATAAATCACATGACCAGAGGCCCGCCCATCCTGACGTTGCGGAAGTTTGCCGAAGACACAGCGGGGAGAGGCTTAACTCTCGGCTATTTTCGGACCCGGCGAGAAGGCAGCAGGACGCTCTATTCACGGCTAACTCCCCGCGGTCCCCTCTGACCGATCGGAGCCGGTTTAGCGCTCCAGGCAGTCGGATACTTTAGCGCCTCAGCAGCGGGGGCGACGACCTCTAACATTCCCCGGGGAGCTGCCCGAGTGTAAGGCCGGGACCCCCGTCTGCTGGGGGAAAAAAATACCTGCACGTCCCCCCCCGTGTGCACGGGTGTTATGAGCTCGGGCTGAACACTTGCTCGTCCCCCCCGCCCCCGGGGAGCTGCACGGCGGAACAGCGATGAATGAATTCATTAAATGCACTTTCCCCCCGGGTGCACGAGTGTTATGGGTCCCGGCTGGAGATCCGCGAGCTCGGCTGAACACTTGCGGCGTCCCCCGGGGGACCTGCACGGCGGTTAGCCCTGGTCCCGCGTCCCGTGTGAACAGCGATGAATGAATTCATTCAATGCACTTTCCCCCCCGGGTGCACGAGTGTTATGAAGCCGGGCTATCGTTCCCCGAGCTCGGCTGAACACTTGCGGCGGTTAGCCCTGGTCCCGCGTCCCGGGTCTACAGCGATGAATGAATTCATTCAATGCACGCCCCCCCCCCCCGGGTGCACGAGTGTTATGAAGCCGGGCTATCGTTCCCCGAGCTCGGCTGAACACTTGCGGCGTCCCCCGGGGGACCTGCACGGCGGTTAGCCCTGGTCCCGCGTCCCGTGTGAACAGCGATGAATGAATTCATTCAATGCACGCCCCCCCCCGGGTGCACGAGTGTTATGAAGCCGGGCTATCGTTCCCCGAGCTCGGCTGAACACTTGCGGCGGTTAGCCCTGGTCCCGCGTCCCGGGTCTACAGCGATGAATGAATTCATTCAATGCACGCCCCCCCCCCGGGTGCACGAGTGTTATGAAGCCGGGCTATCGTTCCCCGAGCTCGGCTGAACACT
>NC_081196.1:35000-242500 GCF_902713425.1 Acipenser ruthenus
TTGCAACAAATAGCTGCGTGCAGAATAATGCCGCTGTCAGCAAGAGGGGTATCCACAGATAGCACCAAGCATCCTGTCTTCTAAATGTGAACGCTAACATGTTGTGGCACTAGCCACACAAGTGTTTAAATAAACACTCCCTTTAGTTAAAATGCCTGGCCAGGTAACTTCTTAATTATTGTATCTATTTAATTAAGGATTCCCCTTTAAGAAGGCTGAACTCCCATGAGCCTTTGTTCTTTTTTAAACAGGTAGAGGGTTGAAGGGAGGCAGGTTTTGTGTTCTGGGTTCCTCCATTTTGTGTATGGCGGTGTGGTTTGTGTGCAGGTTCTGAATGGGTTCCAGTTGACTTTCAGGATTTTATTTACAAGAAAATTATATTAAATAAGAACTATACCTACCTTGGAGCATCTCTTGGACAACTTGTTGCTGTTGGACTGCCACTGGAACTACAGAATAAGCATCAACAAACAAACAAACAGTCAGGTGAGATCATTCTGGGGTTGTTTCCATTTTTTGCATTTGTTTCTTTTTTGCTCGGTTGGATTACTTGGATTGTTTTTTGGGCTTGATTTGTTCGGGACATTGTTTTGCATGAGTGATATGTGTGTGATAATTTTTGTTATATATATATATAACTTATACATTTATAAGTTTTTTTTACTATATTAGTAATTCGCTATTTCATATCTTTATTTCCTTGCCAGACTTTAAAATTGTTTGTTGCTTTACCCTCTACTATTTGTGGGCTTGTCTTAAATCATTTGCGATTCACTTGTGTGTAGTTTACTGGTGTGTGTGGCATTAAATTTGTTAATTGAGGACCCTCGTTTTTTTTTTGTTTTATTCGCTGTTGGCTGAAGCTTTTAGTTTCAAACCGTTACAATGTGGCAACCAATTGCAAAAGTAGAAGTTATGAGTCATGAAGATAATTTTGAGCCACCCTTTTGACTGTCTGTTCTACTAAAAATATGGTCTCTGTCTCCTCTGTATGCAAGAGTTTTGCTCAAGTTGCTACATGCCCAACTGTCACATAGACAGTTTGTGGAGGTACCTATAAATATCCAAGTTTGGCAGTGTTATGTGGGCTTGTTCTCAAACTGACTCTGCACTGAGTGTTGTGACAGGTTCCAGGTTTGCAAATCTTAATAAAGCTTGCTGTTTGAGAATCTACAGTCTCTCTTCCTTTCAATAGAATTTCCAAGACAGTTATTTCAATAAGTCAAGTGAAATCTGTTTTTTGCAAAAATTTCAAGGAATCTCCAAAAGGGTTCTTTAATTATTCAGGGGTCTAAAGGGTTAAAATGTATAAAAGAAAATAAAATGTATATCCTAAAAGGTTGAAGGGCTCATAAGTGAATGGTCATGGGTCAAGAGGCAGTGGTCGGGGGGGGTGGTCTATGTCCAATGTGGAGGGGCGCGGAGGATGAAGAGGGGCAAAGACGAGCCACGCGCGTCAAAAAGGCCAGCGCGCGCTGGTCTTTTTGACGCGCGTGGCTCGTCTTTGCCCCTCTTCATCCTCCGCGCCCCTCCACATTGTCCCTCTCTCTTCTTCCCATCTCTCCACCCACCCCCCCTTTCCTTTCCTGGGGGGCTCCCATCTCTCTCTCTCTCCAGTCAGCCTTCTTTCTCAGCACTGTATTTACTCACACACGTTCATCTCAGCCACTTCACTCATACCAAGCACAATCACTAGCTCAAGCCACACAGCTCTTGCTATATAATATATAAAGAGTTCAATTGTTATTTATAACTCATATAATTAGTCCAAAGTCTATTTGTGGTTTGATTTTATTACAGTATATTTCTATCTTAAAATGATAAAAAATATTATATTGTCACCAAAGTGGTCATTGAGGATTATATGGTTAATGTTTTATACAATTTAATTCTTTGAAATTAAAAAATATATATCTATATATATATATTACACATAACTTTTCATTTATTCCTCACAAATCAGTATTTTACAATTCAGGATAATTGGGATATATGCTAATTACGTCATTCCAATAGCTATTTATAATTCGTATAACCAAGTAAAATTCAATTTAGGGTTACTACCCATTAATTTATATATTAAAATAAGTTCAAATATTATATTGTTACCAAAACGGCGTTTGTGGATAATATATGTTCAATGTTTTATACAATTTTAATTATTAAAAATATATATTTAATTTTAAATATATGTACCTTTCCAGTTAAGTGTCACAAATTGAATTATGGGTAATATGAAAATATACGGGATATGGAGAAATCCATTGAATTATTCTGCCGTAAACACCGCAATTAACCACCAGGGGGAGATGTTCGGAAACTACATGCAATCTTGTATTTGACCAAATGTAAACAATTATCATTTTGTCTACGAACATCCGATCCAGACGCATGATACGTCTTTGGAAAGCCACAAAACGGCTTTTTTAATATAAAAAAATAACCCCTGCATATTGAGCTACAGGGCACAGCACGAGCAGTGAAAGCAGGGTCCCCACAGACTTCCATCAGGCGCGTTCACGATCATAACAAAGCCTACGTCAGCATGCGCGCTTCACAGAATGTCCGCCCCCATGCTTGCCTGGAGTTTCACATCGCAATAGGAGGATTCTCCTCAGGTAAAACAAAACCGTATTGTTATTTACACCTGTTTAAGGGGCTTGTGTTTTGGCTGTACGGCTTCATCTCATCCTTTTTGTTTGTCATAATCGACAGCGCGCCAGCCTCCGTTTTCTGTGTTTGTTTTAACCCTTTGCAGTCCATTTATTAAGTGCGCAACAGGCACGTCAGGTTTTCACACGCGCAGTTAATTTTAGACGCGCTGTTTAAAAGTATTTTTTTTCAGTCAAACGGGTTTAAATGGCCCTGCATATCAACAAAGCACTCACTAGGCATCTCCAGCCCCGCCCCACCCTTTCGTTTGCTATAGCGTTTACCTATGTAAGAAATAATAATAATAATAATAATAATAATAATAATAATAATAGTCGTACATACCGATCGATCATCTCCGGATCACTCGTTTTATCACCAAACTCCTCAATAATGCGATCCAAGTCATTATTTTATTACAATAACATCTGAAAAAAGCTCTACAAATGTCCATGATAGTCTCTGTGCGCTGACGCACTCAGCCAGCTTGTTTACTATGAACGCCCCGTTATCTGATACCTGATACCATATATGACTATTCATGAGATACGCCTTTTTTTTTTCGACTTGTCTCGGCTCCTGTCGCTCCCACTCGGCAATTGAATGGTTTTCTCGGCTTTTTCCGGAGAAAAAACGACTAAACATCCGTTTATTGCGTTGCTATAATGATGTCGGACCCAGTCTGAGAAAGGACCTGTGAGGAATAATTGCAATGTCGGACCCAGTCCGACAATGGACCGCAAATTAATGTTGCTGTGTTGTTTTTTGCTATGGATGATTTATCTGATTGCCCCCGCTAATGCTTTATTGTGCACACACGAGGTTGTTGCCTCTTCATGGTTTTAATATCACCGGGTGTGTGTTAATTTCTTTTTATTGTTGGGTGTTCGCTGCACACGAGTTGTGAAGGAGTGGCGTCGCTGTTTTTATTGTTGTTCTTGTTCCCTGCAGCATTGAAATGTATTGGATCATTTTGGGATCCATGGTGGTCGATTACATTAGTCACTTAAACTGTAATTTCTGATTGGAATTCACTGTGTTGTTTATGTATTTGTGTGGAGTTTATTGTTTTAATTAACATAGTTTTCTGTTTTAACAAGATATAAACTGAAAAAACACAATGTGTGGGGTTTGTCAGTGTGTGCCTCGTAATCACGTGACCCACGATTTAAGAATACAGGGGGTGCGTTCACGAGAGGCAGACTTTGTTAAGTCTGCGCAGATTCTGCAAAGATTCCGAAAATTCCTTGGCTACTTGCTCCGATTCTGTGCGGATTCTGCGCAGAATGACGGAAGTCTGCGTGTCGTGAACGCACCCGAACTCTCTCCACACACAACACACAGCGTTCTTGCGCCTGCCGTCACTCCTGCACACGTGAGCGGAATACATGCAGGCTAGAGTGTCTCACGCGTGTAGGGCTGTGTGTTGAAATGAACCTGGAAACAAATTCAAATCCATGCGTTTCCAGCAGATGTGTCCGTCCTCGCCTCTTGCTTTGCTCGACTACCTCTAAGAGAAATGTGTTGGGCTTGTATCTTCACCTCAGTGTTGCTATTGTGTTTAAATTGACATATTGTTTTCGGCCCTTGCATTAAATGTCGGTTCATCTGTGAGACTGAGAAATAATTCTCACACAATATTATGGCTGTAGACCAAGAGCAAGTTCATAATACTGGTCTGTGACAATGTGAAGCACTTCCAGTGTATTTATTTATTTATTTATTTATTGCATTTATATAGCGATTTTTGTACAAGCGTTTCACAAAGCACTGTACAGTACAGAGCACAAAAAAAGAACAAACCACAATACATTTCTATAGCATGCCACACATACAGACCATAATAATACAAAAGCAGCAATTTTTATGAAAGTGTGTTTTTGCTCTTGACAATACTCGACCGTCCCCTCGCTAGATTGCTCTGATACTGTGTGTGTGTGTGTGTGTGTGTGTGTGTGTGTGTGTGTTGTCTCTCGCCTGTCCGGTGAGGATGAAGATGTGGTTTCAGTGTTTTAATGCTCGTCCCCTCACTGTGTGTCTGTGTGTTCTTGCCTCTTGACAGGTCTGTGAGGATGAGAAGGTCTCCACAGTCTGGAGTCTGGTCTCTGACAGGCTCAACATACCTGTCAATCAACAGGGACTCCTCTACAAAGGCAAGGCGCTGGCAGGTAGGCTGAACAGCACAGCACAGCACAGCACAGCACAGATCACCCCTCATCTCGCCCCTCACCTCACCCCTCCTCTCACGCCTCGCCTCACCCCGGGTCAGTGTGGCACAGCCTGCCTGCTCTTCTGAACAAACACTTCAGCCCTGCAGACGCAGTGAGAGTCTGGAGCAGCTACACAAGGTAACCTGAACACAATAAACACACACACTGCTATACACACAGACACACACACACACACACACACACACACAGTGAGAGTCTGGAGCAGCTACACAAGCTAACCTGAACACAATAAACGCACACACTGCTATATACACACACACACACACAGACACACAGTGAGAGTCTGGAGCAGCTACACAAGCTAACCTGAACACAATAAACACACACACACACACACAGACACAGTGAGAGTCTGGAGCAGCAACACAAGGTAACCTGAACACAGTAGACACACACACTGCTATATACACACACACACACACACACACAGACACAGTGAGAGACTGGAGCAGCTACACAAGGTAACCTGAACACAATAAACACACACTGCTATATACACACACACACACACACACACACACAGTGAGAGTCTGGAGCAGCTACACAAGGTAACCTGAACACAATAAACACACACACACACACACACACACACACACACACAGTGAGAGTCTGCAGCAGCTACACAAGGTAACCTGAACACAATAAACACACACACACACACACACAGAGTGAGAGTCTGGAGCAGCTACACAAGGTAACCTGAACACAATAAACACACACACTGCTACACACACACACACACACACACACACACACACAGTGAGAGTCTGGAGCAGCTACACAAGGTAACCTGAACACAATAAACACACACACTGCTACACACACACACACACACACACACACACACACAGTGAGAGTCCCGAGCAGCTACACAAGGTAACCTGAACACAATAAACACACACACACACACTGCTACAATGCACACCGGATTTAAAAGTATGTTCTGTATTACAGTGCCACATGTCGTCTCTTTTGGCAAGTGATATTTTCAAAATAATATTGAGTGGCAATAAAGAGTGCTGACTGTATTTGAACCCGGAGTAACTGTTTGTTAAGGTAGTTAGTAACACTTGTGATTGTATTTAATGATTCTTTATATAGCCGTGATTGTCTTGATTTCAATGCAGTTAATTAATGCAGAAGTTGTTCTTCCCTGCAACTATTGTAAGGATTATTATTATTATTATTATTATTTATTTATTTCTTAGCAGACGCCCTTATCCAGGGCGACTTACAATCGCAAGCAAATACAAATACATTCAAGTGTTACAATATAAGTCATACAATAAGAACAAGAAATACAATAATTCTCAAGTGTGACAAACCACAATTCAATAATACAGCAGATAATAGTGAAAGTTACATCAGGATATGATTAAGTAGTGATAGTTACATCAGGATATGATTAAGTACAAAATACTACAGATTAAACACTTGGGAGATTACAATATTCTGAGGTACAGGATTAAATGCAGTAAAATAGGGGGCAGATAAGAGCAAAATAAAGCATATTTAAATGAAGGGTGATAGTGTCCCAGGATACAACAGAGGAGTTCTACAGGTGCTGTTTGAAGAGGTGAGTCTTAAGGAGGCGCCGGAATGTGGTCAGGGACTGGGTTAATGCTGCCTCTTTCAACTTGGGGTGCATGCTATGTATTTTTTGGGGGACACTTGTGGGACAGGTAAAGTTGTATATAATGTCCAACTAGGCTGAAAGCATTTATAGATTGTTTAATTTTTTTTTTAATTTTAGGTGATGAAGTGACACTTTGAATATGGGGCCTGATGAGAGAAGTATCCTTTTCATGTGGTTTTGGTTTTGCCGTTGTGAGCAGGAGTGGGAGACAGCACCGTGTCTGCATGTGAAATAACAAAGTCATCGCAGTGGAGGGACTCTCTGAAGGCTGCTGTTTGTGGATTTGTCTTGTAATGTGAGTGATCTACTGTACTGTGATGCAACTGATTGTACGCACGCTGCACTGTAGGGGAGACACCGCTGGCATTCACAGGGCATGCTTGTTCATTTAAAGCATGCTGCACTGCAGGGGAGACACCGCTGGCATTCACAGGGCATGCTTGTTCATTTAAAGCATGCTGCACTGTAGGGGAGACACCGCTGGCATTCACAGGGCATGCTTGTTCATTTAAAGCATGCTGCACTGTAGGGGAGACACCGCTGGCATTCACAGGGCATGCTTGTTCATTTAAAGCATGCTGCACTGCAGGGGAGACACCGCTGGCATTCACAGGGCATGCTTGTTCATTTAAAGCACGCTGCACTGTAGGGGAGACACCGCTGGCATTCACAGGGCATGCTTGTTCATTTAAAGCATGCTGCACTGCAGGGGAGACACTGCTGGCATTCACAGGGCATGCTTGTTCATTTAAAGCACGCTGCACTGTAGGGGAGATTGCACAGTGATCTTGTATGTTATTTTTAGGTGAAGTTTTGAATGCATCAAGTTGGAAGACTTGGCTTAAGATAGTGAACTCCACTTTTCATAATGTAAATTGTTTAGTTTGCATGATTTGATAATACAGGTGGATTTAATTAGACAACAAAACCACCCATTACTCCATAAACAATGACTTGAACATTCATTATCCTGGCTGACCATGTTTCAGGAGACCTCTAGTGGTCAAGATGAGCCATGTGAGGGAATAATGCTATTTTTATTCTAAAACTTATGATTTCCATTACACGAGAGTAGATGTTAAAACTTCATGCTGATTTGAACTCGGCTCTCACCAAGATAAGCACCAACTAAGACGTAGCTTTACAGTAAACTAATGTGATCCATATGTGTCTCCATCCATTTACGTTTCCTTCCATATGATGATGTAGATATCCTTCTGTCTGGTGTTAATGGCTGAAGTGTAATGCTGGC
The DNA here is from genome assembly GCF_902713425.1 of Acipenser ruthenus. Taxonomy (NCBI): domain Eukaryota; kingdom Metazoa; phylum Chordata; class Actinopteri; order Acipenseriformes; family Acipenseridae; genus Acipenser; species Acipenser ruthenus. Next base: position 42,772 of record NC_081196.1, read on the forward strand.
TCCAGGGATCAGCTTATTTTGCCTCCCTGGCGCATCAGCACACACAACGGCTGCGATGCTGGCTCCGGGGATCAACCATAGTGCGGCCTCCCCAGCGCATCAGCATGACAACCGTCTGGATTGAGCTAAGTAGGGTACATCTCTGAGGTTTTCAAGTGGGCACCTTCCATCCTCAGTGTTTCGTCGACTAGCCCACGACACCTCAAGAGGGCTCGACGGTGATTCTGGTGTCCCAGCATCACCCCCCTCCGTCCCCCACTCAACTCAGCCCAGCTTACTTACCTGTACATCAGCGTTTCACTGATCTGACATGAGGGGTGTTTGTGCTGCACTGTTTCACTGATCTGTCATGAGGGGTGTTTGTGCTGCACTGTGGGTCACTGATCTGTCATGTGGGGTGTTTGTGCTGCACTGTGTTTCACTGATCTGTCATGTGGGGTGTTTGTGCTGCACTGTGGGTCACTGATTTGTCATGAGGGGTGTTTGTGCTGCACTGTGGGTCACTGATCTGTCATGTGGGGTGTTTGTGCTGCACTGTGGGTCACTGATCTGTCATGTGGGGTGTTTGTGCTGCACTGTGGGTCACTGATCTGTCATGTGGGGTGTTTGTGCTGCACTGTGGGTCACTGATCTGTCATGAGGGGTGTTTGTGCTGCACTGTGTTTCACTGATCTGTCATGTGGGGTGTTTGTGCTGCACTGTGTTTCACTGATCTGTCATGTGGGGTGTTTGTGCTGCACTGTGGGTCACTGATCTGTCATGAGGGGTGTTTGTGCTGCACTGTGTTTCACTGATCTGTCATGTGGGGTGTTTGTGCTGCACTGTGGGTCACTGATCTGTCATGTGGGGTGTTTGTGTTTCACTGATCTGTCATGTGGGGTGTTTGTGCTGCACTGTGGGTCACTGATCTGTCATGTGGGGTGTTTGTGTTTCACTGATCTGTCATGTGGGGTGTTTGTGCTGCACTGTGGGTCACTGATCTGTCATGTGGGGTGTTTGTGCTGCACTGTGGGTCACTGATCTGTCATGTGGGGTGTTTGTGCTGCACTGTTTCACTGATCTGTCATGAGGGGTGTTTGTGCTGCACTGTGGGTCACTGATCTGTCATGTGGGGTGTTTGTGCTGCACTGTGTTTCACTGATCTGTCATGTGGGGTGTTTGTGCTGCACTGTGGGTCACTGATCTGTCATGAGGGGTGTTTGTGCTGCACTGTGGGTCACTGATCTGTCATGTGGGGTGTTTGTGCTGCACTGTGGGTCACTGATCTGTCATGTGGGGTGTTTGTGCTGCACTGTGGGTCACTGATCTGTCATGAGGGGTGTTTGTGCTGCACTGTGGGTCACTGATCTGTCATGTGGGGTGTTTGTGCTGCACTGTGGGTCACTGATCTGTCATGTGGGGTGTTTGTGTTTCACTGATCTGTCATGTGGGGTGTTTGTGCTGCACTGTGGGTCACTGATCTGTCATGTGGGGTGTTTGTGCTGCACTGTGGGTCACTGATCTGTCATGAGGGGTGTTTGTGCTGCACTGTGGGTCACTGATCTGTCATGTGGGGTGTTTGTGCTGCACTGTGGGTCACTGATCTGTCATGTGGGGTGTTTGTGTTTCACTGATCTGTCATGTGGGGTGTTTGTGCTGCACTGTGGGTCACTGATCTGTCATGTGGGGTGTTTGTGCTGCACTGTGGGTCACTGATCTGTCATGAGGGGTGTTTGTGTTTCACTGATCTGTCATGTGGGGTGTTTGTGCTGCACTGTTGGTCACTGATCTGTCATGAGGGGTGTTTGTGCTGCACTGATCTGTCATGTGGGGTGTTTGTGCTGCACTGTGGGTCACTGATCTGTCATGTGGGGTGTTTGTGCTGCACTGTGGGTCACTGATCTGTCATGAGGGGTGTTTGTGTTTCACTGATCTGTCATGAGGGGTGTTTGTGCTGCACTGTGTTTCACTGATCTGTCATGAGGGGTGTTTGTGCTGCACTGTGGGTCACTGATCTGTCATGTGGGGTGTTTGTGCTGCACTGTGGGTCACTGATCTGTCATGTGGGGTGTTTGTGCTGCACTGTGGGTCACTGATCTGTCATGAGGGGTGTTTGTGCTGCACTGTGGGTCACTGATCTGTCACGTGGGGTGTTTGTGCTGCACTGTGTTTCACTGATCTGTCATGTGGGGAGTTTGTGCTGCACTGTGGGTCACTGATCTGTCATGAGGGGTGTTTGTGCTGCACTGTGTTTCACTGATCTGTCATGTGGGGTGTTTGTGCTGCACTGTGGGTCACTGATCTGTCATGTGGGGTGTTTGTGTTTCACTGATCTGTCATGTGGGGTGTTTGTGCTGCACTGTGGGTCACTGATCTGTCATGTGGGGTGTTTGTGTTTCACTGATCTGTCATGTGGGGTGTTTGTGCTGCACTGTGGGTCACTGATCTGTCATGTGGGGTGTTTGTGCTGCACTGTGGGTCACTGATCTGTCATGAGGGGTGTTTGTGCTGCACTGTGGGTCACTGATCTGTCATGTGGGGTGTTTGTGCTGCACTGTTTCACTGATCTGTCATGAGGGGTGTTTGTGCTGCACTGTGGGTCACTGATCTGTCATGTGGGGTGTTTGTGCTGCACTGTGTTTCACTGATCTGTCATGTGGGGTGTTTGTGCTGCACTGTGGGTCACTGATCTGTCATGAGGGGTGTTTGTGCTGCACTGTGGGTCACTGATCTGTCATGTGGGGTGTTTGTGCTGCACTGTGGGTCACTGATCTGTCATGTGGGGTGTTTGTGCTGCACTGTGGGTCACTGATCTGTCATGAGGGGTGTTTGTGCTGCACTGTGGGTCACTGATCTGTCATGTGGGGTGTTTGTGCTGCACTGTGGGTCACTGATCTGTCATGTGGGGTGTTTGTGTTTCACTGATCTGTCATGTGGGGTGTTTGTGCTGCACTGTGGGTCACTGATCTGTCATGTGGGGTGTTTGTGCTGCACTGTGGGTCACTGATCTGTCATGTGGGGTGTTTGTGCTGCACTGTGGGTCACTGATCTGTCATGAGGGGTGTTTGTGCTGCACTGTGGGTCACTGATCTGTCATGTGGGGTGTTTGTGCTGCACTGTGGGTCACTGATCTGTCATGTGGGGTGTTTGTGTTTCACTGATCTGTCATGTGGGGTGTTTGTGCTGCACTGTGGGTCACTGATCTGTCATGTGGGGTGTTTGTGCTGCACTGTGGGTCACTGATCTGTCATGAGGGGTGTTTGTGTTTCACTGATCTGTCATGTGGGGTGTTTGTGCTGCACTGTTGGTCACTGATCTGTCATGAGGGGTGTTTGTGCTGCACTGATCTGTCATGTGGGGTGTTTGTGCTGCACTGTGGGTCACTGATCTGTCATGTGGGGTGTTTGTGCTGCACTGTGGGTCACTGATCTGTCATGAGGGGTGTTTGTGTTTCACTGATCTGTCATGAGGGGTGTTTGTGCTGCACTGTGTTTCACTGATCTGTCATGAGGGGTGTTTGTGCTGCACTGTGGGTCACTGATCTGTCATGTGGGGTGTTTGTGCTGCACTGTGGGTCACTGATCTGTCATGAAGGGTGTTTGTGTTTCACTGATCTGTCATGTGGGGTGTTTGTGCTGCACTGTGGGTCACTGATCTGTCATGAGGGGTGTTTGTGCTGCACTGTGGGTCACTGATCTGTCATGTGGGGTGTTTGTGCTGCACTGTGGGTCACTGATCTGTCATGTGGGGTGTTTGTGCTGCACTGTGGGTCACTGATCTGTCATGAGGGGTGTTTGTGCTGCACTGTGTTTCACTGATCTGTCATGTGGGGTGTTTGTGCTGCACTGTGTTTCACTGATCTGTCATGTGGGGTGTTTGTGCTGCACTGTGGGTCACTGATCTGTCATGAGGGGTGTTTGTGCTGCACTGTGTTTCACTGATCTGTCATGTGGGGTGTTTGTGCTGCACTGTGGGTCACTGATCTGTCATGTGGGGTGTTTGTGTTTCACTGATCTGTCATGTGGGGTGTTTGTGCTGCACTGTGGGTCACTGATCTGTCATGTGGGGTGTTTGTGTTTCACTGATCTGTCATGTGGGGTGTTTGTGCTGCACTGTGGGTCACTGATCTGTCATGTGGGGTGTTTGTGCTGCACTGTGGGTCACTGATCTGTCATGAGGGGTGTTTGTGCTGCACTGTGGGTCACTGATCTGTCATGTGGGGTGTTTGTGCTGCACTGTGGGTCACTGATCTGTCATGTGGGGTGTTTGTGTTTCACTGATCTGTCATGTGGGGTGTTTGTGCTGCACTGTGGGTCACTGATCTGTCATGTGGGGTGTTTGTGCTGCACTGTGGGTCACTGATCTGTCATGAGGGGTGTTTGTGTTTCACTGATCTGTCATGTGGGGTGTTTGTGCTGCACTGTGGGTCACTGATCTGTCATGAGGGGTGTTTGTGCTGCACTGTGGGTCACTGATCTGTCATGTGGGGTGTTTGTGCTGCACTGTGGGTCACTGATCTGTCATGAGGGGTGTTTGTGCTGCACTGTGTTTCACTGATCTGTCATGTGGGGTGTTTGTGCTGCACTGTGTTTCACTGATCTGTCATGTGGGGTGTTTGTGCTGCACTGTGGGTCACTGATCTGTCATGAGGGGTGTTTGTGTTTCACTGATCTGTCATGTGGGGTGTTTGTGCTGCACTGTGGGTCACTGATCTGTCATGTGGGGTGTTTGTGTTTCACTGATCTGTCATGTGGGGTGTTTGTGCTGCACTGTGGGTCACTGATCTGTCATGTGGGGTGTTTGTGCTGCACTGTGGGTCACTGATCTGTCATGAGGGGTGTTTGTGCTGCACTGTGGGTCACTGATCTGTCATGTGGGGTGTTTGTGCTGCACTGTGGGTCACTGATCTGTCATGTGGGGTGTTTGTGTTTCACTGATCTGTCATGTGGGGTGTTTGTGCTGCACTGTGGGTCACTGATCTGTCATGTGGGGTGTTTGTGCTGCACTGTGGGTCACTGATCTGTCATGTGGGGTGTTTGTGCTGCACTGTGGGTCACTGATCTGTCATGAGGGGTGTTTGTGCTGCACTGTGTTTCACTGATCTGTCATGTGGGGTGTTTGTGCTGCACTGTGTTTCACTGATCTGTCATGTGGGGTGTTTGTGCTGCACTGTGGGTCACTGATCTGTCATGTGGGGTGTTTGTGCTGCACTGTGGGTCACTGATCTGTCATGAGGGGTGTTTGTGCTGCACTGTGGGTCACTGATCTGTCATGTGGGGTGTTTGTGCTGCACTGTGGGTCACTGATCTGTCATGAGGGGTGTTTGTGTTTCACTGATCTGTCATGTGGGGTGTTTGTGCTGCACTGTGGGTCACTGATCTGTCATGAGGGGTGTTTGTGCTGCACTGTGGGTCACTGATCTGTCATGTGGGGTGTTTGTGCTGCACTGTGGGTCACTGATCTGTCATGAGGGGTGTTTGTGCTGCACTGTGTTTCACTGATCTGTCATGTGGGGTGTTTGTGCTGCACTGTGTTTCACTGATCTGTCATGTGGGGTGTTTGTGCTGCACTGTGGGTCACTGATCTGTCATGAGGGGTGTTTGTGCTGCACTGTGTTTCACTGATCTGTCATGTGGGGTGTTTGTGCTGCACTGTGGGTCACTGATCTGTCATGTGGGGTGTTTGTGTTTCACTGATCTGTCATGTGGGGTGTTTGTGCTGCACTGTGGGTCACTGATCTGTCATGAGGGGTGTTTGTGTTTCACTGATCTGCCATGTGGGGTGTTTGTGCTGCACTGTGGGTCACTGATCTGTCATGAGGGGTGTTTGTGCTGCACTGTGGGTCACTGATCTGTCATGTGGGGTGTTTGTGCTGCACTGTGGGTGACTGCCACACAGGGTCACTGTATTTTGGATCATGTTTTTTTGTTTTTTTTAAAACCTTTATTTAACCAGGAAGTCACGTTAAGATTCAAAATCTCTTTTTGGCGACAGATCTGACCAAGAGGGCAGCAATACAGAAACAATCACACACATTAACAGATTAACAGAAACATTTCAAAAATAATAATACCATGAAACATTAATTAATCAGGACATTCCATTGGATTATTTGCAACTTTAAAATTAATTAAAACAAGTACATTTATCAGAAATAAAATTTCCCCCCTGATTTTTTTAATCTGTTAATAATGAGATAGTTTGACATGCTTCTGAAGGTCGTTCCATGACCAGTGTTTGCTCTGCAGTTGATAGAATGTCATTCGCTTGGTCGTTATTGTTGTCTTTGACAGATTCCTGGAGTGTGTGGCTGTGTGCCTGAGTGACATCCAGAACTTAAGAGAAGTCGTTTCAATTCTGGTTCTTTCTTGAGGAGAGGTGACTTGTAGTGGTGAGTGTCAGGGTCAGTGTGGCTCACTCCTGTGACTCTGAGCCCTGGAGCCGCTTTTAAGGGACAGTGTCCTGCAGAGTTTGCCTGTCTGCCCTCGACATTGTGTGAGGGCGTTTGTACCTGAGAATCAGGACTAGCTTCTCGTGACGAATGGGATGCTGGCTGGAGCATTTCTTTATGTAGTTCAGCATGTTAGTTCACGTGTAGCTGACAGTATGGACGTGCTCATCTTGCATTGCGAGTGTCAGCTGGTTAATTCATGACTACAGTAACCTGCAGGTCACAGCTTGCACAGGTTCATCAACATTGTCAGTTATTGTCTGTACTTGTATCCTCATGTATCCAGTGTGCGCAGTGCTGTAGCAGACAGTGAGGAGTAGTGGAGCAACAATCAATCCATTTATCGATCCTCTGCCCTTAAATTTCCCGAGCTGCGATTACATATTGTTGAATCGATGCATGAGATGAGAGCCCAGTTTGGAGTCTGCTGTTGCCGTTGTCCCAGGAAATAAGTTGATCAAGCTCTAGAATTTAAATGGGAGGTTCCATTGTTTCTAATGTAACCGAGCCTAGGCTAGGAAATAAGTTGATCGGATATGTTAATGAAAAATAATTTAAAATTAATTTTGTAGGTATAATTTATATCAATTAGTAGATCGGATTTATTCGTCAGTATGCTGCCAGTTTATGTTGACTCAGAAATGTCTTCCTCTAGACAATGTGGGGAAGCTATAAAAAAGGCCAACAAGATGCTCGGATATATTGTGAGGAGTGTTGAATTTAAATCAAGGGAAGTAATGTTACAACTTTCCACCCTCCGGAGCCAATCCACAGACATCACATACAACATTCCACAAACCTTTACACAAAACAGCAGGAACTGCATCTACGCAATACAATGCGATACATGCAAAATCATTTACATTGGAGAAACAGGCAACACTATCCGAGTAAGACTAACACAACACATCTATAATATCAAACACAAAAAAGAATCACAAACACCTCTAGTAGCACACTTTCTACAACACAACTTGGAATCTCTGAAAATTACAGGGCTGGAGAGGAACCAGAACTGGACAATCGGAGAAAGGAAATGGAGAGAAAAAGACTGGATCAACAAACTACAAACAACTTTCCCGCTAGGCCTGAACATTAGAAACTCCACGATAGACCTACACTAGAAAAGGAGCTCCAAAACAAAAAAAACAAAGAAAGAAATCCAAAAAGAGCCAGATGGCCAGTGCATCTTTCTTTCCCTGAAAAACCAACCAAGTGTGGAGTTCTCAGGGAAACAAAGTTCAGTTTTATTATTATTTATTTATTTATTTATTTATTTATTTATTTATTTATTTAATACATTTCAAGAATCACAGAACAGGTAATAATACAATTAAGAGAAAGATAAAAAAAATACAATGACTTTGGTTCTAGCAAGTACAAGTATGACAAAATACGATTCAATAACGGAGCAGATAACAGTGTCAGTGATAGTTACATCAGGATCTAATTAAATACAAAATACTACAGATTAAATAACACTTGATTACAGTACTCTAAAGTACAGGATTAAATGCAGTAAAATAGGGGGCAGATAAGAGCAAGTAAAGCGCATTTAAGGAAGGGTGATAAGTGTCCCAGGGGAAAAACAGAGTTCTACAGGTGCTGTCTGAAGAGGTGAGTCTTGAGGAGGCGCAGGAATGTGGTCAGGGACTGGGCAGTCCTGACATCTGTAGGAAGGTCATTCCACCACTGTGGAGCGAGGGTGGAGAAGGAGCGGGCTCTGAAGGCAGGGGAGCGTAGCGGAGGTAGAGCTAGTCTTCTAGTGCAGGCGGAGCGGAGAGGTCGAGTGGGGTTGTTGGGAGAGATGAGGGTCTGGAGGTAGCTGGGTTCAGTCTGGTCAAGGCATCTGTAGGCTAGTACAAGAGTCTTGAACTGGATGCGAGCGGTGATCGGGAGCCAGTGGAGTAAGCGGAGTAGTGGAGTTGCGTGGGAGAAGCGAGGCAGAGAGAACACCAGGTGGGCAGCGGAATTCTGGATGAGCTGCAGCTGACGGGTGGCGGACGCAGGGAGGCCAGTGCAGTGAGCAGAGCGGAAGCCAGATTGGAGAGGGTTGAGCAGAGAGTGGTTGGATAGGAAAGCAGAGAGCTGGCAGTGTACAGTCCGCTTGAGGGTTTTGGCGAGGAAGGGTAGAAGGGAGACAGGACGGTAGCTCTGGAGGGAGGTGGGGTCGAGGGTAGGTTTTTTGAGGAGGGGTGTGATAGTGGCTTTTTTGAATGCAGAGGGAAAGAGGTGTTGAGAAGGGTGGAGATGAAGGGAAGTAGAGCAGGAGCAGCAGCTTGAAAGAGGTGAGTGGAGAGGGGGTCCAGGGCACACGTGGTGGGTTTGTGACCCTGTAGCAGGGAGGAGAGGTCAGAGTCTGAGAGGGGCGAGAAGGTGGAGAAGGAGGGTGAGTTAGTAGGGGATGCAGTGGGTGTAGGGGTTGGAGCAGGAGGGGATGTGGGGGAGGGAAAGGTGTTAGAGTTTGCGGATACCTGAGATTTTAAAAGAGAAGAAGGAGGCAAAGTCATCAGGGGAAATAGAGGAGGGGGGAGGATTTAGGAGGGAGGATAAGGTAGAGAATAGTTTACGTGGGTTGTTAGTGGAGGCTTGGATTACAGATTGGAAATAAGTACATTTAGCAGAGGAGAGAGTAGAGGAGAAGGAGGAGAGGAGAGTGCGGTAAAGGTCTAGGGCAGCAGGGAGTTTGGTTCTCTTCCATTTCTTTTCAGCAGATATCAGTGTGATTCTTGCGAGCGGAGCGCAGAGGAGAGCCAGGGTTGGGGAGGGGAGGGGTGAGCAGGTTGGGAGGTGAGGGGACAGAGGGAGTCAAGGGAGGAGGTGAGGGAGGAGAAGAGGGTGGAGGTAGCAGAGTCTATGGAGAGTTGTGAAAAGGAGTCGATAGGAGGGAGGTGAGAGAGCAGTGGAGGCAAGGACAGAGGGGCAGAGAGAGCGGAGGTTACGGTGAGAGGTGACAGTGGGGGTAGGAGGAGCAGGGAGAGAGGGGAGAGACAGAGAAAAAGAGATGAAATAGTGATCAGAGAGGTCCAGTGGGGTGACAGAGAGGGTGGAGGGGCAGCAGGCCCTGGAGAAGGTGAGGTCCAGTTGACGGCCAGCTTTGTGGGTAGGAGGGGATGGAGAGAGACAGAAGTTGAAGGAGTGAAGGAGAGGGAGGAATCCAGCAGAGTGGCTGGGGTTGGAGAGATGGATATTGAAGTCACCTAACAGGACAGTTGGGGTAGACAGAGAGTGGAGGGAGGAGAGTAGATAGTCGAGTTCATCTAGAAAGTGAGCGAGAGGCCCAGGGGGACGGTACAGTACAATTAGCAGGAGTTGACAGGGAGAGGTTAGTTGGACTGCATGAAATTCAAAGGTATTAACAGAGAGTGAGGAGAGATCAGAGGGGACAGAAAATAGTAAGGAGGGAGAGAGGAGAAGACCAGTCCCACCTCCCCGTCCAGTGAGATGCGGGGTATGGGACAGGACGTAGAGAGAGGACAGGGCAGCAGGAGTTACAGTGTTATCAGGGGACAGCCTGTTGCTTTTAAGGACTGTTTAAGGACTGATGAGTCCCCATTTGCAAACTGGACTGATGGGGCCCCATTTGCAAATTGTGTAAGGACTGATGGGGCCCCGTTTGAAAACTGTGTAAGGACTGATGGGGCCCTGTTTTGTAAACTGTTTTAAGGATTGTTTTTTAAGGTTTGACAATGATTTGAAAAATAAAAAAAGAAGTCCAACCCTCTCTAAAACATTTGAAAGGGGTTCAGGACCTGCAAACTTGATTTAATTGATCAACCATCCTTAGCAGTTTGTGCCCAGGATACCAGGACCAGTCCCTGTATGATCTCTTAAAGCAGTAGTTCCTAATGTTTCAGACCCCTCTCACTAGAACACAAACCCAGATGAACAGAATGAAGGGATGTGGAAATCGATTAAATTAATTAATTATTTTATTATTGAACTCAATATTGTCATAAATATTACAGTAACCAACATTCAAAATAATTTAATCGAATTTATTAAATACATTTTGATTAAAAAAAATAACAGACAAAAAGTTTTATTAAAATATCAAAGCACTCCTGTAAGCACTCCTTTCTTATCATGAGAAAAAAAAATATATATATATATATATATATATCAATATATCAGTAAATGCATGTCAATGTTTTGCAGTGAAGTCTGGTATTTAACACAGGTTGTAGTTACTGTTCATGACACGGAAAAGTCTCTTGGAACTAAACCTATATTCAAACACCCTTGGTCCATTGTAGAGGTACATGAATCCTGAAAAGAGAAAAATGAAAAGAAATGGGAAATTTACATTGAGTAACAATACATGACAGAAATAGGCTCCTGACAAAGGAGGAAATAAAGCTATGTAGATGTGTATTACACTGTTTCATTAGTTACAGGGTAGACATGTGTGCTTGTTCTAAGTTTTATGTGAGGTCTGGTTTAACAAGTTCACTGAATTAAATCGTTCTGCTTTCTAATGGCTTTGGTGTCACCATCATCTTGATTTAATCCAGGTCTGGGTGTCAAATACATTTCCAATCTTTTTGAATGCTCCCTATATTCACTCATCATGACTCGTTAAGTCCTGTTGAGGTTCAAATCTCTTTTATAGGGAAGGCCCGGCCACGAGGGCTCTGATAAAAATCCCTTAAAGAGCAGAAGAGGCCCGGCAAGCAGAGCTTCTGCAAAGAGGAACAGAGCAGGAGCTGAAGAAACCACTTGAGAAAGAATGGGCCTCAAGAATGGCTTTGACATACAATACCATTATCATGAACACAGCTGCAGCATGTGATTATTATACCATGTAAAAACGGTGTTGCTAGATTATATCATGACTGGGGTTTAAAGAGCAGTAAGGGTGGAAGTATTGGGGTTAGGGTTAGGGTTATTAATCAGGAAAGGGTTAGGGAATTAAAGGTACCTCTAATTTGAATAGCGGCATCAACTTTCCCCCCAATTCCCGGGAAGTCTTCTTCTATCAATCTGGGGAACCCCCTGTCCATTTTCTTTGTGCTGTCATCATAACTGAAAATCAAAAACAACACAGTAAGACTAAGAAGAGGCGTTCTGAGTACCTAATAACACGGAAAGACTAAGAAGAGGTGTGCTGGGCACCTAACAACATGGTAAGACTAAGAAGAGGCATGCTGGATACCTAACAACATGGTAAGACTAAGAAGAGGCATGCTGGGCACCTAACAACATGGTAAGACTAAGAAGAGGCATGCTGGATACCTAACAACATGGTAAGACTAAGAAGAGGCATGCTGGATACCTAACAACACGGTAAGACTAAGAAGAGGTGTGCTGGGCACCTAACAACATGGTAAGACTAAGAAGAGGCGTGCTGGATACCTAACAACACGGTAAGACTAAGAAGAGGTGTGCTGGGTACCTAACAACACGGTAAGACTAAGAAGAGGTGTGCTGGGTACCTAACAACACGGTAAGACTAAGAAGAGGCGTGCTGGGTACCTAACAACACAGTAAGACTAAGAAGAGGCGTGCTGGGTACCTAACAACACAGCAAGACTAAGAAGAGGCGTGCTGGGTACCTAGTCTGCGAGTATCAAAGTATCAGAGTGTGCTTTAAAAAGCTGCAGGTCGCTCAGTCTACATTACCTGTAGTATTGATTCCCAACAAAGAAGAAGGTTTTCCCAGTATTTTCATTGTGAAGTGCTGCATCAATTCTCTTCACATTCTTAGGGAAGCCCAGGTTGTAAATGCTTTGAGGGAAGCCCTGGTCAACGTCATACCCAAACAGAGCCCAGTACTGAGTTCCTATGAAGCACAGAGGAACACAAATAAATTCTGATTCTTCAAATGCATTCCTTGTTGTTGTTTCACAGTTTCAAAACATTGTACCTTCTTATCTCAGTCCTTATCTGGCTCATGTATAATAATAATAATAATAATAATAATAATAATAATAATAATAATAATAATTAATAAATAATAATAATAATAATAATAATTAAACAGAAAGACTCTGTCCCTGTGCTGGTTCTCACAGCGAAGTTACATTTAAACAGAAAGACCCTGTCGCTGTGCTGGCTCTCATAGTGAAGTTACCTTTAAACAGAAAGACCCTGTCGCTGTGCTGGCTCTCATAAGCAGCATCGATGTTGCTGGGCAGCTCTGGCCAGAAGTAACTGATGGTGTACTGCTCAACCTGGCTAATCTGAGGGATCTGCCTCCAGAAGAACCTGTGAGGAAAGGGCCTTTTTAACAGAGCTGCTGTATTCATGGGATCAGCAACAACTTATTGTAAGGAAAAATACAAGTTGTATTATAAATTCAAAACATCAGCTCATTCAAATCTTTTGAACTAAATTCAGTGAAATTAATAAAACAGGAAATAAATCAAGAAGATGTAATGGACAGCTGCAGTGTGTAAAGAGCCACAAGGACAAAATAAAGCAACAAGTCACTCCCACCAGAAACAAGAACACTGCAGTTAGTCCTTTCCATATCTGCAGTGGTAGATTCCCCAAAATACATTAGCTTGGTAAGGCTTGCCAGATTACTGTATAAAAGTGAATATCAAGTTTAAAGAAAAGAGAAATCCTAATTACAGGGCCCACTGCGCCTCGGTGCTGAAGCATTAACCCTACTTCTATAAAGCGGATCCATCTGATTTAGGGTTGTAAGTGTGCTGCAGTTGATCTGATTTAGGGTTGTAAGTGTGCTGCAGTTGATCTGATTTAGGGTTGTAAGTGTGCTGCAGTTGATCTGATTTAGGGTTGTAAGTGTGCTGCAGTTGATCTGATTTAAGGTTGTAAGTGTGCTGCAGTTGATCTGATTTAGGGTTGTAAGTGTGCTGCAGTTGATCTGATTTAGGGTTGTAAGTGTGCTGCAGTTGATCTGATTTAAGGTTGTAAGTGTGCTGCAGTTGATCTGATTTAGGGTTGTAAGTGTGCTGCAGTTGATCTGATTTAAGGTTGTAAGTGTGCTGCAGTTGATCTGATTTAGGGTTGTAAGTGTGCTGCAGTTGATCTGATTTAGGGTTGTAAGTGTGCTGCAGTTGATCTGATTTAAGGTTGTAAGTGTGCTGCAGTTGATCTGATTTAGGGTTGTAAGTGTGCTGCAGTTGATCTGATTTAGGGTTGTAAGTGTGCTGCAGTTGATCTGATTTAGGGTTGTAAGTGTGCTGCAGTTGATCTGATTTAGGGTTGTAAGTGTGCTGCAGTTGATCTGATTTAAGATTGTAAGTGTGCTGCAGTTGATCTGATTTAGGATTGGAAGTGTGCTGAAGTTCAAGTGTGTAAACCACACTGGGTTTTGTTACCTGTCTTTGAAATACATTGTTTCTCCACGTAAGCTGGTGATGGCATCCAGGACCAGATTGGGATCACAGGCATTGGGAGTTGCTGGGGGTGTATTTGGATTTTGGTCCAGGTCCTTATCAGGGTTTGAACCTAATGACAAAGTTAGCATATAAGTAAATATCAATTCCTGTACATTGGTTTGTGCGGGTATACTGTACAGGGTATATGTATTCTATGGGAAAGCATATTGTCAGCATGCTTATTGCACAGCAAACCTATAGACAGTAGTTAATACCTAATGTTTCAAGAGCACTTTAACATGGTCTCATGATTGATCTGTATACAGCTCACATGCCTCACTTACCATAGAGAGACTGGATCCCTCGAACATCATCCCGAGGGAGAGCGTAGTTGCTGGTGTCTGTGTAGCTGTAGATGGGATACATCAAGGCACCGGGATCCTGGGAATGAGATAGTCCAAGAGCATGGCCAAACTCGTGAGCAGCCACGAGGAACAGGTTATACCCTAAAAGCAACAGGTGGGAACAAGTGAGCTGCATATATTCTTATCCACAACTTCAACAAGCACAATAGAAGAAGACGGCACAAGACGCAATATTGGTCTGCTTGATCAGGTTTTAATAATGTTTTTATACCTTGATTCTAATCTATTTTACCTAACACAGTCATTTGAGCATTTTCTAAAGAACACAATCAAATCTACGTTTAAGCATCTGAAAATATGAATGACTTTGTTGTGCAACATTAGAGCCTTATGGTAAAGAACGTGTCTCCACTGTTTAAAGCAGTTACATCACTTGTGTGTTTTCACTGAGATTGTTGTCTTTCTGAAAGGCTTACCAGCTGATCCAACAGAAAAGGTTTCATCTTCGTCAAAATGAGTGTCGCCTCCGATGCCGGCTGCAGGTGCAAAAGCGTGAGCCAAAGTGCCTTCAGGACCATCAAAGGGATAGAAGTCACCGTGGTCTGGAAGGCAATTCAAACATCTTTTCAAACTCCTCTTTGCCAATCTTTCTCACAAGTACAGTATTGACCAACTGATTGGTCACTTTATAACTGGATTAGACACCGCCATGAATTGTGATACAGATGGGGTTGATCATGTTAACAGTGTACCAGAAATGGGAAAGGCAAAGATCTAACAGCATTATGGGAAAGGCAAAGATCTAACAGCATTATGGGAAAGGCAAATGTCTAACAGCATTATGGGAAAGGCAAAGATCTCTCATCATTTTGAAAGAGGCATGATAGTGGGCTCATGTTGAGCCAGTGACACAGTAGCAAGTTTACCTCGAGCTCCAAAGGAGATCCTTATATCAGCCGTGCCTCTGGTGAGTCTTGTGAACTTCAGTGGGGTCACCTTGCTCCACACTTGAAAAGCTTTCTCGATTGCTTTGTTGACATCAGAATGAGACATATCCGGTGTGTAGTTCTCAATCCTGGAAAATTAATCAAAATAAACATAAAGCACAGTACAGTAATTAACCAAGCCAGCTGCTGTTTCACCTGTCTCTTTAGAGCAGCTGTTTCCAGTCGTTCAATGAGTTTAAGAGATAAGTTCAATTTCCTGTATGTGAGGCTGTTTGACCTGTCTCTTTAGAGCAGCTGTTTCCAGTCGTTCAATGAGTTTAAGAGATAAGTTCAATTTCCTGTATGTGAGGCTGTTTGACCTGTCTCTTTAGAGCAGCTGTTTCCAGTCGTTCAGTGGGTTTAAGAGATGAGTTCAATTACCTATATGTGAGTCTGTTTGACCTGTCTCTTTAGAGTAGCTGTTTCCAGTCGTTCAGTGGGTTTAAGAGATGAGTTCAATTACCTGTATGTGAGGCTGTTTGTTGGCCACTTCAGACCTCCTGGGAAGGTTGAGTACTGCTCTACATCAGGGACTCCACATCTTGGTTTCTTCATCACTTCAAGAGTGTCAGAGTCCAGCACTCCGCTCACTTTGAGGCCAAAGAACTTCTGCATTTCTTTAACTTTGTCCATCATTCCACCATGCCGTCTTCGGGCTGTAGGGCCTTGAGTGGATGTGAGGTTGTAGAAATGCTTGAGATATTTCTGCAGAGAGAAATTGAGAATCCATGAATACAACAAAAACAGACCTACTGTAGACCAGTCAGTGAATCCAATGATGATACTACTACTGCTACTAATACTACTACTACTACTACTAATAATAATAATAATAATAATAATAATAATAATAATAATAATAATAATAATGTATTTTTGTTTACAACTGTAAGTCACCCTGGATAAGGGCGTCTGCTAAGAAATAAATAAATAAATAAATAAATAATAATAATAATAATAATAATAATAATAATAATAATAACATGCATTTCCCCTCCACTGTATTGAAAAAAAGGTTTATTAAAAAGCCATTGCCTCTGCAAAGTCCATATTGTCTTCTCCGGTGTCTGCTGTGAATATGGGGACTGCGTGGGCTGACAGAGCCAGAGCACTCAGCACTAAGAGCTTCATCCACATCATGTTCTTGTCTGGATTACCTGCTGCTGGAGATGAAGCCCCTTTGGGATCTGAGGCTCTTTTATAGCACTCTGACGCTGTGCTTCTTAAGCAATGCCATTAGTCATGAGCAGTAAGGAGGAAGTAAACACCCTCAGTTTCTCACTGGAGGTAAATACCTAATTGTGTAATGCAGGATGTGATAGCATAACTTAATTAAAAGAAGACTTTTTATATTGAAATCATTGGCAGAGTCTTTACATTCATTCAGTTGCAATGAGACTTTTTGTATTGAAATCATTGGCAGAGGCTTTTCAGTCATTCAGTTGCAATGATGCAGTCAGAATGTGTGTTAATCAGCACAGCATCAATAGGGCTTTCATTTGTTTTACATATTTATTTATTTATTTATTGACTGTGATAGGGATATCTCTCCATCTATCTATCTATCTCTCTCTCTCTCTCTCTATCTCTCGCTATCTCTCTGTCTCTCTCTCTCAATCTATCTCTCTATCTCTATCAATCTAAAACATTTTTGACAGATATATATATAGTATATATATTTCTAGTAATTGTATGGGTATGTGTGTATGTTATTATTATTATTATTATTATTATTATTATTATTATTATTATTATTACTTATAAAGTATTTAAATTCAGTTAAAGCTGTAAAAATGAATAAAGCAGACAGGAAACAAGTAATAACCCATGCGTTATTGACTCCATGTGCTAAGAGAAAGTACAAAGCCATGTGTCATATTTTATGTTAATTACATTTTTAAGGTAATTAATAAACAATATAGTTTAATAAGCAGATGCATACAAATATCTGATTTGATTATGTTAGTAATGAATAATCTCTGGAACTCTATAAAAAGTGTTACTAACTTGTATTACAGTTAGTGAAACCTCATCTGCTGCTGAACTGCTATAACATTGCCACAAGAGGGCAGCACCACATTGACATGAACTGGATATGAAATCAGACTGTTAAAATGACTACAGATTTCATTGAAAAGCATGCTTTGTCTGCGTTCATTATATTTGACTTTGTTCATATGTAGTATGTAACAGTGGTATCGAAACCATAGGCACTTATGTGTGAAAATGTTTGACCACTTTGTGATTTAATTAGGCATCTAAAACAACTTTTTAAAAATCCATTAACAGTCCAAAGCACCTTTGACTATTGTTCCACAGTCCAATGTCTGTGTTCTTGTGCATATTTTAGCCTCTTAGTCTTGTTCCCCTTTCTTAGCCGAGGTATTCTTACTGTAGCACATCCTTTAAGTCCTGATTTCAGGAGTGACCTTTGTACTGTTGATTTGATGGACAACGACACCTGTGCCTTCTGCCAGTTACTAGTGGAGTAAATTGTTGATTCTCATTGTGCATCAGAGTAGAACAATGTAACATGTCTGAGACTTGCACATCCGTGTATTCATATTGGAAAACACCACTTTGCTCAACTTACATTTATTATGTTTCCAGTTCCAATTGTGAATGAAATGTTAACGAACTGTAGGGCTGGTCCTGTATTTGTACAAGTGTAGACCACAATGCCTAATCATTGAATCACTTCCTGCAATATGGACATGTGATGCAAAATGAGTGATGCAAGACATTGTGCTTGGATGGATTTGTGCTGAATATCACTGTTTATATGTGTAGTGATTGGGTCTGCTTTTACACCACTTGCTATACAGTGCTGTGTGCAGCAAAGGGAGTTTCAGGTTTCACAAGAGCTGCTGTTTTTGCAGAATTTATTAATTTATCATTTTACACATTGAATCTAAATATTTTTACACAAAACATATTACATTATGACACCATTAATTACAGGAACAGAGATTAGAAATTAAATTAAACTGTTTCAATAAAATCTGCTAATTATTGGAAAATGTATGGCTAGCATTGTCTCAACTTTAATACAGGATTGAGGTTCACAACACAGAACATACCACATTAATAATAACAATGAAGAACAATAGACTGGCTCAGGATCACGAGAGACTGGCTCCGGATCACGAGAGACTGGCTCAGGATCACGAGAGACTGGCTCAGGATCACGAGAGACTGGCTCAGGATCACGAGAGACTGGCTCAGGATCAAGAGAGACTGGCTCAGGATCAAGGTTCACAACACAGAACATACCACAGTAATAATAACAATGACTAACAAGAGACTATCAGAACTCCCACACTGATGGTAGCTGCACAACACAGTTGTGCAACAAGGTGAAGTCATGCTTATATCACATGTATTTCAGCACGTTTACAGTACAGTCAGGAGCCATTGTCACATCCCAAGTCACTTCAAGTTGACTTTAGGACAAACACATTTAATACAATGCAATACAATGTTACTGTACATTTTTATAATATAATGTAATACAATGTTACATACATTTTTATAATATCATGCAATACAATTTTACTGTACATTTTTATAATATAATGCAATGCAATCTTACTGTATATTTTTATAATACAATGCAATGCAATCTTACTGTACATTTTTATAGGGCCCCTATGTAGGCATCCTGCTTTACAGAAAACACAATTTATACAATGGCGATGTACAATAAAAACTGTGTGAATGGTCTGAGTAGCATGACATAAGATTTCAGACATCTTCCATGGCCACCACATTTCAACTGAGCATGCCTGGGATAAAAAATAAATTGCTGGCTGGTTTCACTGACCCTGATAAGCACTACTCTTAGACTAGCTAATGTTATTTTAGATAGCGTAATCCAAGATTAGCACTGACGAGGGTCTGTGAAAGCAGCTCCATGTGTAGAAAAGATTATAATGCATTGGTTTGTACTACAGCACCCAAAAACATCTTAAGACCGAGGCTTAAAGCCATCCCAGGAACCAGGACACGCTATAAGTATTGAGAGACACAAAACAATCTATCAGATTTGATAGGGTTACATCATCAAAGATGTGAATGTCTAGCTATGTACTAATTAAAGGAATTATTTCATCATTACTCGGCTGCAATGAAGATGTCTTGCTGTGTTATCTTAAAAGTATGTAAACATTTCCTGACTTCATTTTCTTGTCCTTATGTGAAATATTTGAGCGCAAGATTCTCAGAAGCAGTGATGCAAGACTGTTGGTGATTTTCACATAAGCAGAGCACTGCACACATTGCACGTTCATTATGATATTATCATAAGCAGAGCGCTGCACACGTTGCACGTTCATTATGATATTATCATAAGCAGAGCGCTGCACACGTTGCACGTTCATTATGATATTATCATAAGCAGAGCGCTGCACACGTTGCACGTTCATTATGATATTATCATAAGCAGAGCGCTGCACACGTTGCACGTTCATTATGATATTATCATAAGCAGAGCGCTGCACACGTTGCACGTTCATTATGATATTATCATAAGCAGAGCGCTGCACACGTTGCACGTTCATTATGATATTATTATAAGCAGAGCGCTGCACATGTTGCACGTTCATTATGATATTATCATAAGCAGAGCGCTGCACACGTTGCACATTCATTATGTTATTATCATAAGCAGAGCGCTGCACACGTTGCACGTTCATTATGATATTATCATAAGCAGAGCGCTGCACACGTTGCACATTCATTATGTTATTATCATAAGCAGAGCGCTGCACACGTTGCACGTTCATTATATTATTATAAGCAGAGCACTGACTTTAACATTCATACATGCATGCAAATAAGGAAAAATACACATTATTATTATTATTATTATTATTATTATTATTATTATTATAACTTATTTTGTTATCTCGATGTAAACTGACCTTAACCCTAAGCCTAACCCTAACCAAACCTAACCCCAACCAAACCTAACATAACCCCAACCAAACCTAACCATAACCAAACCTAACCTCAATCAAACCTAACCCTAACCCTAAACCTAACCCCAATCAAACCTAACCCCAACCCCAACCAAACCTAACCATAACCAAACCTAACCTCAATCAAACCTAACCCTAACCCCAACCAAACCTAACCCTAACCGTAAACCTAACCTCAATCAAACCTAACCCTAACCCCAACCAAACCTAACCCTAACCGTAAACCTAACCTTAACCAAAATATGGTATGAACCTGGTCAACCTGTGGGTCCTGCTAATGTAAACTAGCTGATTGAAATGAGTGTAAATATAGCGCTATTGAGACAGAGAGGAGTGAGTGTTACTATAGTGCTATTGAGAGAGGAGTGAGTGTTACTATAGTGCTATTGAGAGAGGAGTGAGTGTGTGTTACTATAGTGCTATTGAGAGAGGAGTGAGTGTTACTATAGCGCTATTGAGAGAGAGAGAGAGGAGTGAGTGTTACTATAGTGGTATTGAGAGAGGTGAGTGGTACTATAGCGCTATTGAGAGAGGAGTGAGTGAGTGTTACTTTAGTGCTATTGCTATAGTAGGGGCAGCAGTGTGGAGTAGTGGTTAGGACTCTTGACCGGAGAGTCGTGGGTTCAATCCCAAGTGGGGGACACTGCTGCTGTACCCTTGAGCAAGGTTCTTTACCTAGATTGCTCCAGTAAAAACCCAACTGTATAAATGGGTAATCGTATGTAAAAAATAATGTGATATCTGTATAATGTGAAATAAAGTATAATGTGATATCTTGTAACAATTGTAAGTCACCCTGGATAAGGGTGTCTGCTAAGAAATAAATAATAATAATAATAATATTGCTCTGATATGTCATGTGTATTCTGGGCACAGCCATGGCTCTATAAGAGTCTGTTTGGCTTCTACAGGTGAGCACAGAATTTACCTGGGAAATTAAAATATTTAAAAAAATAAATGTCTGAAGAAAGCAACATCTGGTATCTCTTCGGAATGAATTCTATAACAGCTTGAAGAAAACAGTTTAACTGTAAAATACATGCTGTAGTTTTTTCAAATAGGTGTTTAAGTAGAACATGGAGCAATTGTGTTTGTTTTTGTAATTGTGTTGCAGGAACTCTTCTCAGCTTGTGTCTCACGGTGAATTGTGCAATGCAGTTAACAGCTTGCACATCCAAACCCAGACTAAACTGCAACATATGTATTCAAGACTTCCTGTATAGTCTTTATTCTAATGATGCAACAGATGCTGCTGTTTTTAACCCATTGGCTGCTGTCTTTGGCCACTGTCTATACTGAAAACTACACTGCTCTTCTCACTGTGAAATTATATGTTATTATTCACCATTAACGATGCTGCACACGCACACTTTTAAGACATGAATGATTTTATTTGTATTTCAAAGTGTGTGGTAAGGAGATATGACACCGTAAATATAAGGTATTGCTAATATAGTGTGAGCACACTTCAACACAGCGGTGTTTGAGGTATATAATGTAATGGCATAATGTTTGAGCTATATAATGCAATGACTCATGTATGTTGGGATGCCGCAGAATGCACCACCCAGACATTCTGTGAACAATGGTATTGGTGGACCTGGTTACACGGTCACTGCATGTCACTGTCTGGTTCAGTGAAGAGGATACTGCATGACATATCACTGTCTGGCTCAGTGAAGAGGATACTGCATGACATGTCACTGTCTGGTTCAGTGAAGATGATACTGCATGACATATCACTGGTTCAGTGAAGATGATACTGCATGACATGTCACTGTCTGGTTCAGTGAAGAGGATACTGCATGACATATCACTGTCTGGTTCAGTCTCCTTTATGATCAGAGTGGAATGCTCTGGGATCTAAGGGGTTTGCAGTATAAGTATTGCCACTTGAGGAAGCATCACTGTCTGAATTCAGAAAGGAGAGACGACTACTTACACTAGTAAGAATAAAAGCATTAAAACTGACTGTTCAACAGAAATACTGCTCAGACAATGAGGCTGTGCATATGTATATTAACTGAAGATTAAGCCTTTTCTGTATTATATACAGCGTGGGGAACATATGACAAATATAAAAAAAGTCCCAGTCGATAACTTCCCTAAATTCTGCTGAATCAACATTATGTGATGAACTAATTTTAAATAAACATGTGTGCCTGCCATTGTAAACGCACCCTAACCCACTCCAATCTTCTTTTCTTGTTTCCCATCGTTTCCAATCCTATCATGACTCTGAAAGCAGGGAAGCATATACTAATGTATGTTGTGCGATTGCAACCTGGCTGCCTACATGACATTCATCACACATGGGTATTGTTCAGGATAGGTAGCTGCTTCCCGATTATCTACTCATCACTCCTCATCACTGTAACAAAAACATGATTTACTGCACACGTCGATTTCAATTTGTTAAACAAAAATCAGGGGCTGCTTGTTCAAATTTAGTGGAAGGTGACAATCAAATCATATAAAGTTATATAGCATTGCATGAAATAAAGCAAAATATTTAAATATGTGTAGCACCCTGGTTCTTACACAATGTATGCAGCAGGGACATGGTACAGGAGACACATTGCTAGGCAGTCTGGATTGACTGGGGGGCGTGCCCCGGGCAGACTGCGTGGAGCTGATCGGGAGGTCCGGATTGGCTGGGGGGGCGTGTCCCAGGCAGGCTGCGCTGAGTTGATTGGGAGGATTGGCTGGGGAGTGTGGCTGCGTGGAGATCAAAAGGCGTCTGCGCCACAGCTCGAGGCTACTGCACAGCCATAGCCATATAGACGGGCGCTAAGCGAAAGCTTGCTGTGTCTGATCATAAAGGAGGAGAGCGTCCACCCCATGGAGAGAACTGCTACACGAAACCCTTCCACTCCAAGATGGTGCTCGTGAAGGCATTGCCCAGCCGAGGCCGTCAGGAAGAGGCTGGAGTTACCAGGAGGATGCCGGGACTTCATTAAGTCAGTTTAGGGCAGGGGTCTCCAAACTTTTTACTATGAAGAGCTACTTCTGATTTCCAAAAAATCATTTGTGAGCCACTCCTCAAAGAACTCCAAGCTAAAAATAAAGAAAAATGTTATTCTTACCTAGATTTCAATGTGACACTTTATGTTGTCTACCAGCCCAGCAAAATCTGGCTTGTAATTAGAAAGCGCAACCCTGATGAAGCCATTCAGATGCTCGTCACTCAGGCGGGTTCTACATTTTGATTTGATAAAGTTCATGTCTGAAAAGGCAGAAGCATATAGATAAGAGGAACCAAATAAGGATGCCACTTTCATTGCTGCTGTGCAGAGATTTATGTGCTTGTCCTTGTCCACTAAAGTCCAGAAGTCAGACTGGGTATCTTGCTTTCAACTCAATATCATTTTGAAGATTAAGAATCTCCATTTCCAGTTCAACACAATCCAGATTAAACAATGACCCCACTTATTCAGAAATGTCACTTACATCCACACGAGAATACAACACAATACAGCAACAACAACGAACAGGGCTCTAAATGCATTACACATGAGAATGCAACACAATACAGCAACAATAACGAACAGGGCTCTAAATGCATTACACATGAGAATGCAACACAATACAGCAACGATAACGAACAGGGCTCTAAATGCATTACACATGAGAGTGCAACACAATACAGCAACGATAACGAACAGGGCTCTAAATGCATTACACATGAGAATGCAACACAATACAGCAACGATAACGAACAGGGCTCTAAATGCATTACACATGAGAGTGCAACACAATACAGCAACGATAACGAACAGGGCTCTAAATGCATCACACATGAGAGTGCAACACAATACAGCAACGATAACGAACAGGGCTCTAAATGCATTACACATGAGAGTGCAACACAATACAGCAACGATAACGAACAGGGCTCTAAATGCATTACACATGTGAACAGAAGCTACAGGACAAGGGAGCACAACTCCAGTCCTCAAGGGAAAATCCACATCAGAGGTTATCAATTTAATAATGAACAGATAAATACCTGGACAGAGGTGTAACTGGGTCGATTGAGTAATTAAGGGTGTGTGTGTAACACAGCTCTGTGCTAGAATGGGCCTTGCTGTGCACCAGGGCTGTAGAAGTTACTGTACATGCTGGACTGTGTGAATCTGACAAAGCAGCTCTTTTACACTAAAGTATCCCACTGGATTGCATTCATTTGGGCTCTAGTGCTCTGTTAATGAATACAATAAAAAGCAAAGAGATGTTCATATTAGCATGCGGACATGCCTCATAACTGACTAACATTTTCTGGATGATGTGTGTCTGTGTGGAACAACAGGACTGGAATCATGTTTAATGGTTGATATAGTCACCAAATCAGCAGATACGGTGTCTCACAGCAAAGAAAGCTTGAGAAAATTAAAGGGGAACAACGTTAGTCATGCCAAAGTGCATAAAACATCTACAGAGGTGCTGGGTATCCAATCACAACCCAGTGCATGCTGTAAAACATCTACAGAGGTGCTGGGTATCCAATCACACATTATCAGTCCACGTTGATCCTGCATTATCAGCGTGCGTAGATCCTGCATTATCAGCCTACGTTGATCCTGCATTATCAGTGTGCGTTGATCCCACATTATCAGCCCACGTTGATCCTGCATTATCAGTGTGCATTGATCCCACATTATCAGTCCACGTTGATCCTGCATTATCAGCGTGCATGTATCCTGCATTATCTGCATGTGTTTATCCTGCATTATCAGTGTGTGTTGATCCCCCATTATCAGCCTACGTTGATCCTGCATTATCAGTGTGCATTGATCCCACATTATCAGCCCACGTTGATCCTGCATTATCAGTGTGCATTGATCCCACATTATCAGTCCACGTTGATCCTGCATTATCAGCGTGCATGTATCCTGCATTATCTGCATGTGTTTATCCTGCATTATCAGTGTGTGTTGATCCCCCATTATCAGCCTACGTTGATCCTGCATTATCAGTGTGTGTTGATCCCACATTATCAGCCCAGATTGATCCTGCTTTATCAGTGTGTGTTGATCCCACATTATCAGACCACGTTGATCCCACATTATCAGCGTGCATTGATCCTGCATTATCTGCATGTGTTGATCCTGCATTATCAGCGAGCGTTGATCCCCCATTATCAGCCCTCGTTGATCCTGTATTATCAGTGTGCGTTGATCCCCCATTATCAGCCCTCGTTGATCCTGTATTATCAGTGTGCGTTGATCCCACATTATCAGCATGCGTTGATCCTGCATTATCTGCATGTGTTGATCCTGCATTATCAGCGAGCGTTGATCCCCCATTATCAGCCCTCATTGATCCTGTATTATCAGTGTGCGTTGATCCCACATTATCAGCCCACGTTGATCCTGCATTATCAGTGTGCGTTGATCCCACATTATGAGCCCACGTTGATCCTGCATTATCAGTGTCTGTTGATCCTGCATTATCAGCATGCATTGATCCTGCATTATCTGCATGTGTTGATCCTGCATTATCAGTGTGCGTTGATCCCACATTATCAGCCCATGTTGATCCTGCATTATCAGTGTGTGTTGATCCTGCATTATCAGCGTGCATTGATCCTGCATTATCTGCATGTGTTGATCCTGCATTATCAGCGTGCGTTGATCCCCCATTATCAGCCCTCGTTGATCCTGCATTATCAGCCCCCGTTGATCCCACATTATCAGCCCACGTTGATCCTGCATTATCAGTGTGCGTTGATACTGCATTATCAGCGTGCGTTGATCCTGCATTATCAGCGTGCGTTGATCCTGCATTATCAGCGTGTGTTGATCCCCCATTATCAGCGTGCATTGATCCTGCATTATCAGCGTGTGTTGATCCTGCATTATCAGCATGCGTTGATCCTGCATTATCAGCGTGCGTTGATCCTGCATTATCAGCATGCGTTGATCCCCCATTATTGTGCTTGTTGTGTATTACAGCAAATGAGTCCCTGTTTCCATTCTCAGGCTTAGGGAATCACCTACTATTTTAAATGTCATAAAAAGTGGTGCAAATGACACAGTGGATTTTAAGGTTACTTGTGATTCATGCAATATAGTTGGAGTGGATTTCAGTTTATTCTATGAGAGGTGGTTTGCTGGCTTCTTTTTATCCCCCTGGGCAGCATATATTTAGCAACACTATCGTGCATCAAGTGTCCGTTTGTACTGAAAAGCACAAGAAAGCTATTCAGTTTTTCCCATAGAGCCAGTACTAAAGCCAGGTTTCCTATCCTATTTCACATACAGTGCTACAGAAACAACTGTAGTTGAGCATCGTGCTACTATTTGATATGAAAGACACAGTGTTGCCATAACCCACTGTCTAGAATGGCATCAAAATGCTTCTGAAAACTGCATTTCTCCACTTCAAATCTACGTTACGATTTCTTCTTCCTGTTGTAGCATGTTCCTAAAAACTGCATAAATGACAGAAAATGTTGCCGTAGTGGAATCTGTAAGAAGTGTGTTTGTAGACATCTGCGCAGAGTGAATGCATGAAGTCATTCTGTGTATCAAGTTGCTTGTGTTTCTGAAAGGACACTTCAAAGTCTGAAAATCTCCCCATGGCTCATTCTCGACCACCTTCTTCCGAACCCACATAGAGAGGCCCTGTAACCCCCACACACTGTGCAGCAGACAGCCCCGTAAGCAGTTCTGCACTGCACTGGAGCAGGAAGTGGCATGGGGGGGTGAATCATGGGGATTGGGGGGTTGGGATGAAGGTGAATCATGTGGATCACTTGACAGCACTATAAAAAGCTCTTCCACAATGTACCTTACAGAAGTCAGTCTGGGCGTTGCTTAATTACTGAGGCAAGATGAGGTACAGTGGGCTTGTGGTTCTACTCAACATTGCATATTCTTATGCGTTCCCATTGTCCGCAGAGGACAGTGAAAAAGATGAAGACAACTGGCATTTTGCAGAGGTAGGTCCAACAGCTTGAACCTGTCTATTGCACAATCTCTCATTGACTTGATAGAATAAGTATTTCACTGAAATGTAATTCTCCATTTATTAAAGTTGAGTTACATCTTAATACTCAGCCAATAAATATTCAAAGGGGAAAAGTAACCATTTGAAAATGATAATATATAAGTCTTTGTCAGAACAGAATTTGCATTCAGATGTTACTCCTGTGAATGCTATAAAATCTATTGCAATTCTTATGAATTAGCAGCCATTATTTTAAAGGGTTAGTAAAAATAAAAAGAATATGACAAATAGTTCAATTTGACTGCCTTACATAGCTGTACTAAAAGGATGGCCAATGTTATAACATACAGTGTGTGTATTTTTCTCCACGATTAATATGATTTCTCTCTTGTATTTAACATATTCATAGGCTAAGCTTATAGGACACGGAGGCAGGTATCAGGCGAAACACATGTCAACGTATTTTCTACCCGACTCAGCATTTAGTGTTTGAAGTTGTTCATTGAATTGATATATTTTGTTCCCAGAAATATCTGAGGAAATTCTATGGCCTGGCCCCTGGACTTCAGGGACCACGGAAGTCCACTAGCCCCATGTCGCTGGTAATTAAAGAGATGCAGTCCTTCTTTGGCCTGGAAGTAACTGGGAATTTGGACCCTGCCACTCTAGAGATGATGCACGTGCCAAGGTGTGGCGTTCCTGATGTTGGAGAATATAATCTCTTCCCCAGGAATCTCAAATGGAAAACAACTAACGTGACATTCAGGTAAGTAACTGCAAATTCTCATATAATTACAAGAGTGTCTTGCTAAGAGGACATGTCATGTCAGTGCAGGCTCCCCAATGATTCTCACATCCCATCTATTCAAGCCATTAGGTGTGTGTTTCCAGTGTCTTGGGGAAATGCTTTGAATGCATGTGCGTGTGCTTTTTGTTCCCCCATTATTATGAAGTTACAAATCCTTTTTCTGTCCACCTAGTCCAAACATCCAAACAAGAAAACAATCACATTTCTATGCTGCTTCAAAAGCTCGGGCACAAAAATCATTTGAACTGAATGTTGTTGTTGAGAAGCAGCATTTTAAAATCCAGATTTACCAGCATTTACCTTGAAACCTCAAGCAGTGAGACATGAGCAGTGTGGAGTAGTGGTTAGGGGCTCTGGACTCTTGACTGGAGGGTTGTGGGTTCAATCCCCGGTGGGGACACTGCTGCTGTACCCTTGAGCAAGGTAGTTTACCTAGATTGCTCCAATAAAAAACCCAACTGTATAAATGGGTAATTGTATGTAAAAACTAATGTGGTATCTTGTAACAATTGTAAGTTGCCCTGGATAAGGGCGTCAGCTAAGAAATAAATAATAATAATGAGTCATGCTAACAGCAATGTGCTCCCTTATTTGAAGATTGTGAATTTACGTGATACCTCGCAAAGTGGGATATGATTCATGCTAACAGCAAGGTACTCCCTTATTTGAGGATTGTGAATTTACATGATACCTCGTACAGTGGTATATGATGCAAGGTACTCCCTTATTTTGAGGATTGTGAATTTACATGATACCTCGCACAGTGGGATATGATGCAAGGTACTCCCTTATTTTGAGGATTGTGAATTTACATGATACCTCGCACAGTGGGATATGATGCAAGGTACTCCCTTATTTTGAGGATTGTGAATTTACATGATACCTCGCACAGTGGGATATGATGCAAGGTACTCCCTTATTTTGAGGATTGTGAATTTACATGATACCTCGCACAGTGGGATATGATGCAAGGTCCTCCCTTATTTTGAGGATTGTGAATTTACATGATACCTCGCACAGTGGGATATGATTCATGCTAACAGCAATGTACCCCCTTATTTGAGGATTGTGAATTGACATGATACCTCGCACAGTGGGATATGATTCATGCTAACAGCAATGTACCCCCTTATTTGAGGATTGTGAATTACACCCCGGATGTGAAAGCCTCCGAGGTTGACCGAGCGATCCACAATGCCCTCAGAGTCTGGAGTGACGTGACGCCGCTGGTCTTCAGAAAGCTACACGAGGGCACTGCTGACATCATGATCGCCTTCGGGTCAAAAGGTCCTGTAATAAAACAACGGCAGTCACTGTAGTTGGTGCCGGCAGTTTATTTTATTATTACTATATTGCACTGGTACACAAGTGTAAAGTATAACATTCTCAGTGTATGAGTTCAGTTTGTGTCTCATCAGTTTCCAGTAGGGTCCAAAAGCACACCACCCACAGGCTTGCCACATATATTATGATTCAGTAAATGATATCCTGGTATTCAAACATTCGTATCCAGCAACAACAGTTTCAACAGTGTTTCAGACAGCTTGATTCTTTTTACTAGACAACAGCGAAGACATACTCCACTTTTTCAAAGGCAATATATAATATACCTGGGTTAAATTGGATAACACCTGTTGTCAGAATGAGGTGAATTGCTGTGAAATATACAATAATACTAGAACGCCCATCAATGTGTTTCCTTAGGAGTATCAGTGCAGGGCTTTCACCTGGGAATGCAGTGCATGCGCTCATGCATTAACTGACTTCATTTGCCAGCTGATTCCCAAGCTCTCATCACGTGTAGGAAAGCATAAGGTGTTCAGACCTTTTACTGCATTGTCTCACATGGCTGTGGAGTGGTGCACACTGTGATCCAATGCTCTTGTTATATTGTATGTGAATTTGAATCACTTGACCCATTGCCTTTGTAGAGCACGGAGACTTCAATCCATTTGATGGGCCCAATGGTCTGCTGGCCCATGCCTACCCACCTGGCAATGGACTTGGGGGGGACACGCACTTTGATGAAGATGAGACTTGGTCAACGGACTCCAGTGGTACCATATATATATATATATATATATATATATATATATATATATATATATATATATATATATATATATATATATATATATATATATATATTGTGTTTTACAGATATACAGTTGTTTAGACAAAGTAACAGAACTTGACGCATCCACATACTTGAAGCATCCACAATGTGTATTAATGTGTATAAAATGAGGATGTGTTCTTTAGGTTACAACCTATTCATTGTTGCTGCTCATGAATTTGGCCATGCTTTGGGTCTCTCCCACTCCGAGGATCCCGGATCCCTGATGTACCCAGTGTACTCGTTCAGCAAAGGATTCCCCCTTTCAGAAGACGATGTCCATGGAATTCAGTCACTTTATGGTACCTTCACATTTCTGAGAGCATTTCTTAAGACTCCTAAATGACCTGCAATGGGTGCAGTATAAGAATTAGCTGTGAGCTCTGTAGATGGCATAGTACAGGGGTGGCCAAACCTGGTCCTGGAGAGCCACAACCCAGCAGGCTGTATAGGTAACCCTTAATCATTGGAACAACTACATTTTGACTAGTTAAGCAGTATTGTTTTCAATTTAAGCAGTCATTTGTTCAATGAAGTAATTTAGAGATCATTTGGAACAAAAACCTGAACTCCCTGCAGCTCTCCTGCACCAGAGCTGACCTCTCCTGATTTAAATGAACAATTTAACTTGCTAAATTGATCAACAACTTCCATTCTTCAGAAATTGATGATTTAAGGGTTACCTATAAAAGCTGCTGTGACTCCCCAGGAGCAGTGTCGGCCGCCCCTGGCATAGTAGATGATGAAGTTAAGGCTTGTATCTGACTTCCATACAGCATGGGCTTCATTTAACATAGGCATCATTGTATAAGCAGCTTAGCACTGCTTGATTCAGCAATATTTTGCCTTTTTGAGTTCTAAAGAACAGTGCATCACTGGCTGATTCAATTAAAGCAGGCTAATATATAGAAGCAAGCCCTAAGCAAATCATTTAATTGTGTGCTATATACACTCAAGGATTGTGCTTCATATTCTTGTTTCTGCTTAGAAATGGTTGCTTACCCCAGTCCATCTTACCCTCAGGTCCGAACCCAAATCCACCTAAAGTTAAACCGCATCCTGAAGCGCCAAAGAAGTGTGACCCACTCCTGTCTTTTGATGCCGTGACAAAACTCAGAGGAGAAACGATTATCTTCAAGGACAGGTAACGTTTGAGAAAGTAAACCTCTAATTGTACTGCCCCCCATTGAATTGAGCAATCCCAGTCTTCAGGAGAAGACGAACGCCCTTTGGGTTGCCTCTGTTGAAACTGATTGCTGTGCTGGTAAGTGAGACTAACCCAGTCCTGTTGGTTTGTTGTGTGTCAGGTTTTACTGGCGCCTGCACCCTCAGATGGTGGATGTGGAACAGTCGCTGATTAAAATGACCTGGCCGGTTCTCCCAAACAAAGTGGACGCTGCATATGAGTCTGCAGAAAAGGACCTTGTTTTTATTTTCAATGGTCAGTATTGCACTGTCTGTTGTTTTTATTTTCATTGGTCAGTACTGCACTGTCTGTTGTTTTTATTTTCAATGGTCAGTATTGCACTGTCTGTTGTTTTTATTTTCAATGGTCAGTATTGCACTGCCTGTTGTTTTTATTTTCATTGGTCAGTATTGCACTGTCTGTTGTTTTTAATTTCAGTGGTCAGTATTGTGCTGCCTGTTGTTTTTATTTTCAATGGTCAAATGATTTGGACCCTGATGATGCTGATCTGACTTTTACTTGTGACAGGAATCAGGATGTGGGCTCTGAACGGATATAACCTGGTGGAAGGGTACCCCAAATACATTCACAAGCTGGGTCTTCCTAAAACTGTTCGGAGGATCGATGCCGCTGTGCAGATCACAGGCACTGGAAAGACCCTGCTGTTTACAGACGAGGACTACTGGAGGTGAGGCAGCCTTTTAACGAAACAGCAGCTGTAAGACGCTTACAGCATGAACACACAAATCAAACAAACACATTCTATTTTCTAGTTACGATGAGTACAGTGGAACAATGGACAAAGGCTACCCCAGATCTATTGAAGATGATTTTCCAGGTGTTGGAGAAGAAATAGAAGCTGCTTTCTATGAATATGGTTTGTATTATTAATTGTCATTCAGCTTTTACAGCTCTCCTGCACCGCAGCACTTAGCAAATTGGGTTTTGCCATTATTAACATTGCCAGATAATTTTGCTATGCAACGATGACTTCTGTCTCCCATAAGTGAAGTTGAGCTGCGTGTTTATTAGAATATGAATGCTTTATGAATGCCATGAATGCCATCTGGCCGAAACGTTGCTCTGTTTTTAACTTTGTTCTTTTTAAATAATAAATAATAAAGAATGGAAATGTGATCTGCTATCTGTTATTATTTTGGTGTTGCACCTCTACTTGTATCAGTTTGTTTCCTTAACCCTAAAGAAGTGTGCAGTCTGAAGCTTTGAAGCCTTTCCTCTTTTTTTCCACAGGTCACCTTTACCTCTATCGGGGATCCATACAGTTTCAATACAGCTACACGTCCAAGCGAGTGGTTGGGATTTTAAGAGCAAACTCTTTGCTTAACTGTTAAATTATTAGAATTCAGAGAACAGACTTGTTTTGTTAACCATTTTTATATTTTGCATTAAGGTGTTTTTGTTTAGCTAAATTCTTAAAGTTTCATAATTGTCATTCTAATTTATTATTATTTTTTTTTCAAAATGAAAAATTACCCAAATAAAGTTCAACCAAATCAGAAAAAGCACACATATGTGATTTAGGGAGCTGTAAGCAGTCTGGGGTTGTTCTTTTTCTCATGAGTTGTTTTCCTTGTTAATAAGGACTATGGAGAGAACCTAGAGCCCCTCCCACCCCTACCTGGGGATTACTTCCTTATAATGGGGGCTCATATAAAGACAATGCACTGGATGATTACACCAGAGCAACATCAATCAACCTTTATTTTTATCTTACTTTAATACACTTTTGTAAAGAAAATATGAGTTATTTTAAGTGAATAAAATGCCTGCAGGTTTGTCATTGTGTTCTTTTCATTCTTAACCCAGACACCAAGCCTTCAGTGTGTCAGTGTTTATTGTGCTCTAATAACATGATGACTCAGCACCAGAGGGTTCAGTGTGTCAGTGTTTAATGTGCTCTAATAACATGACGACTCAGCACCGGGAGCGGTTTTCCAGCAGTCGTATCCAGTTATTACTCACTGTGATCTCAGGACCAAAGCAAACAGGCTGCACTGCGTCAGATCAGTTTATAGCAACAGAGATTACATTTCAACATGCAGTCTATAGCAACTGAGATTACATTTCAACATGTAGAATAACTATCATTTAAACATGCTTCAGACCTTCATATGTCTGCAATACCCTCCATTTTCATAACATTGTGTTTGAAAAACATTGTCATGATATACGTATGTAAAAGGTTACATTTTTTTTTTTTACAAAATATCATGAAACACACTGTGGAGTAAAAGCTTGAGATCCTCTTGATGGAATCCCAGTGCATTGCTCAAACACACTAAAGCCTGAGATCCTCTTGATGGAATCCCAGTGCATTGCTCAAACACACTAAAGCTTGAGATCCTCTTGATGGAATCCCAGTGCATTGCTCAAACACACTAAAGCCTGAGATCCTCTTGATGGAATCCCAGTGCATTGCTCAAACACACTAAAGCCTGAGATCCTCTTGATGGAATCCCAGTGCATTGCTCAAACACACTAAAGCTTGAGATCCTCTTGATGGAATCCCAGTGCATTGCTCAAACACACTAAAGCTTGAGATCCTCTTGATGGAATCCCAGTGCATTGCTCAAACACACTAAAGCTTGAGATCCTCTTGATGGAGCCCCAGTGCATTGCTCAAACACACTTGCCATGCCGTGTCCTCTAATGATTAGAAACCTCACAGCTTGTCTCAGCCAATCAGCTTCAGGGCATGTATGCTTGTAACAGCATTAATATGTAATGCACCGTGTCATTATGTGTTTATTGTTGTGTTGTGTGGTTTTGGCTGAGCACTTTGATTGAAATACAACTAAGA
This sequence comes from Acipenser ruthenus, assembly GCF_902713425.1. Taxonomy (NCBI): domain Eukaryota; kingdom Metazoa; phylum Chordata; class Actinopteri; order Acipenseriformes; family Acipenseridae; genus Acipenser; species Acipenser ruthenus. The sequence continues at coordinate 76,703 of NC_081196.1, forward strand.
AACATGCTGTCTCCTCAATACTGTGTAATGAAAAGCAACATACCGTCCTCACTGGGTCTGAAGAGGTGCCAGTAAAGCAGCACATGGTTCCCATTGCTTTCCACAGATTGAATTTGGAGCAAGCTAGACACGTGGTTGGACTCAGATACTGCTGCTGGTCACCCTTTTTAATGGGAGAATGTTAAGGGCTTGTTAATGTAGCAGCGTTTTAGTTGTATTTTTTGGAGGGGGGTGCAAAATTGCATTCTAATGGTTACTGTACATTTCAGCAATGATGGACTAATTCCAGTGTGAGTTCTATTTCATAATATTTAGAATAGATGGATAAACAGAAACAAGGATGCTTCTGACAACCGCCTACTTTATCCAAACCTCTGTAAACACTCATGCACAGTCAGTATGTCTGTAAGCAGTAATGGAAAAGCACAGGCGCCTCATTATAGTGGTATTGGATTGTGTGATATTGATGCTGTGCTATTTACTCAACTACGGGAAACATTGTGTTATTTTTGTTCTTTCTATATATATATATATATATATATATATATATATATATATATATATATATATATATATATATATATATATATATATATGTGTGTGTGTGTGTGTGTGTGTGTGTGTGTGTGTGTAAATCAGCAAGGACCCATCTCTTGACATTTTTATTATATAAAAAAAACTGTCTGCAGTGTGTTACACAGCATTAAGAAGACAGACAGCAGCAGCTCATTCAGGGACACTGATTTCAGCAGTTCAGCTCCTGTCTGCAGTGTGTTACACAGCATTAAGATGACAGACAGCAGCAGCTCATTCAGGGACACTGATTTCAGCAGTTCAGCTCCTGTCTGCAGTGTGTTACACAGCATTAAGATGACAGACAGCAGCAGCTCATTCAGGGACACTGATTTCAGCAGTTCAGCTCCTGTCTGCAGTGTGTTACACAGCATTAAGATGACAGACAGCAGCAGCTCATTCAGGGACACTGATTTCAGCAGTTCAGCTCCTGTCTGCAGTGTGTTACACAGCATTAAGATGACAGACAGCAGCAGCTCATTCAGGGACACTGATTTCAGCAGTTCAGCTCCTGTCTGCAGTGTGTTACAGAGCATTAAGATGACAGACAGCAGCAGCTCATTCAGGGACACTGATTTCAGCAGTTCAGCTCCTGTCTGCAGTGTGTTACACAGCATTAAGATGACAGACAGCAGCAGCTCATTCAGGGACACTGATTTCAGCAGTTCAGCTCCTGTCTGCAGTGTGTTACACAGCATTAAGATGACAGACAGCAGCAGCTCATTCAGGGACACTGATTTCAGCAGTTCAGCTCCTGTCTGCAGTGTGTTACACAGCATTAAGATGACAGACAGCAGCAGCTCATTCAGGGACACTGATTTCAGCAGTTCAGCTCCTGTCTGCAGTGTGTTACACAGCATTAAGATGACAGACAGCAGCAGCTCATTCAGGGACACTGATTTCAGCAGTTCAGCTCCTGTCTGCAGTGTGTTACAGAGCATTAAGATGACAGACAGCAGCAGCTCATTCAGGGACACTGATTTCAGCAGTTCAGCTCCTGTCTGCAGTGTGTTACACAGCATTAAGATGACAGACAGCAGCAGCTCATTCAGGGACACTGATTTCAGCAGTTCAGCTCCTGTCTGCAGTGTGTTACAGAGCATTAAGATGACAGACAGCAGCAGCTCATTCAGGGACACTGATTTCAGCAGTTCAGCTCCTGTCTGCAGTGTGTTACACAGCATTAAGATGACAGACAGCAGCAGCTCATTCAGGGACACTGATTTCAGCAGTTCAGCTCCTGTCTGCAGTGTGTTACAGAGCATTAAGATGACAGACAGCAGCAGCTCATTCAGGGACACTGATTTCAGCAGTTCAGCTCCTGTCTGCAGTGTGTTACAGAGCATTAAGATGACAGACAGGAGGCACACTGACTGAGTGCTTAATAGCCTCTTATTAAATGTAGAGTGACTGGAATTTCCCTCAAGGGCACAGCAATAAAAACAGTTCTGCTTTCATGCTGTCAGATGATACTGAGCTATTTACTCATCACATCACATTGGTGTAGATTCCCCAAACTTGTTAAAATGCTCCATGTAAGGTTACTGAACCACCAGCAACACTCACACAAAGTTTGTCTTAATGTATTACTCTGTTTCATCAAAATGGATCATATACCATTCTGAACTGAAAACTCAGTACTTACAGAGTATTCTAAATAGCAATTTTACAAACAGCATTTTGTCAATATTCACCCAAGTGAGTTATTGAGAAACAATCCCCTGTAGTTTACCATGTTAGTGAGGGTTTTATCTGTCTAAAGTATTCAGAGAGCAACAAACTCCATTTATTATACAGTATTCAGAGAAAAACAACTCCATTTATTATACAGTATTCAGAGAACAAACTCCATTTATTATACAGTATTCAGAGAACAAACTCCATTTATTATACAGTATTCAGAGAACAACAAACTCCATTTATTATACAGTATTCAGAGAAAAACAACTCCATTTATTATACAGTATTCAGAGAAAAACAACTCCATTTATTATACAGTATTCAGAGAACAAACTCCATTTATTATACAGCATTCAGAGAACAACAAACTCCATTTATTATATAGTATTCAGAGAACAACAAACTCAATTTATTATACAGCATTCAGAGAACAACAAACTCCATTTATTATATAGTATTCAGAGAACAACAAACTCCATTTATTCTACATGGAAGATGGAAGATGTATTCTTAGCCCGATGACAGTTTAATATAAGGTTGAATAGTTTGAGGAACCCTAATGAAATCGCTGTACAGAGTGCTAATATCCCTTGTGGTTTGGGGTGTGTGTGTGCGTGGGCTGCTGTTGCCACTCCTCCTTGAACGTCTGCAGCAATATGAACCATTCTGGGAGCCTGGGGAAGTAAGGGGAGCTGTCTGGCACTGAGAGAACACATTATTTGTCATTAAAAATGTCTGTCCTAGGCATTTGTTACCTGTGGAAAATCCCATGCTTTAGTCAACATCCTTTGCTAAGTCTGTAAGCAGTCAGATGAGCCAGCAGTTTGTCAACCTGTGCTGCATCTGTGCTGAATCTACAGTAAACAGTGAGCTTAGTAAAGCTGCTGAGCTGTGATTCCAATAACCTGCCACCCCAGTCATACAAAACAAACAATGCAGGACCCCCAGCACGTGGGACAGGAGCCTCTCATCTGTGTCCCTGTCACATTGCTGAAGTCACCATGAGAATCTCCTTTTCTCTTCATTCAAATCCAATATATATTAGTCTCCATGGAAATTTCCTAAAATCTGCAATGAGAAAATTCTGCGGCAATGACTTTTTAATGAAAAGTGTTAATGAGTACAAATAAATAAGAAAAATAAAGACACAGTTAGTTAATATTTTTTTATTATTAAATCACATTATTAAAATCTGAAAAAAAAACAGAACATGTTTTTGCAAGAAATTGAAAATTCTGTGAGAGAGAGCAAATTCTGCGATTTTTTTTGTGATCGCGGAATCCTGGAGCGACTGTGATGGTTTTCCTGAACAACTATTGGGGAAGCAAAACGAGAAACAAATAAAAAACATGGGGGTCAAATGTAATGATCTAAATAGTGGTGAATCTTAATTTCACCAGCAAACAGTGTATAAACCTGATTTTTTGTGGATCTCATTTAAATGTATTTTTTAGCTCATGTTTCTAATTTTCTTTCTCCATTAGTGGTTTATAAGCCTCATGTCTGAAGGCTTAGTGAGTAGGGCCCTATAAATACAGAATACAACAAAATGCACCTACGATAATTAACCTGTATACATGTTATCAATTACTGATATTCTACAGTAGACAAGCTTGAAGTCTCTGATCGGCTATCTGCCTAATATTCCTCAAATTAGCACATGCTGATCAAGAGTGCTGTTTATTCTATTTCCAGGGCTTGCTATGTAATGAACTTGCTAATACAGCCTACAGGTTTAGACTGGGCTTGTAATATGAACCCTGTAAGCATTTGATTAGATAGTGGGAGGGATTGCATGATTACTGTGCTACTCACCACCCTCGAGAGACAAGCTTTCGTCATTCAGCTTTTGTAATATTCACAGAGGAACGACCAAAACAGATCTATATCGGGATAGACAGCCAGGCTGTAGTGTGTATTTACAGCACAATCATCGGCATGACTCAAGCAGGTTAGTGTTTGTTCCTCCTCTCCCACCTGCACACTGTTGGTTTGTGATAAGCCGCTGGAGAACAATGCCTCCTCTGTGTTGGACATGGCTGACCAGGTGCGGCAGCGCGTATTGTTGGTAAAGATGGGCTTTGCTGTTTCATTCGATAATATTAAAATAATCTGTTGTTTCTGAGCAGCTTGTCTTAAGTGTAGCTGGGCAGAGACAGACAGAAAGCACACAGCAGTCGGTCAGGTCTATCACCCGTCTGGCTGGACTTCCAGTGAATCAAAAAGACACGGGAAGCCTCCTGGGTCCTGAAGTTATTAACAACACAGGAACACAAGAAAGGTTACAGATGAGAGGAGGCCATTCCGCCCATCTTGCTCGTTTGGTTGTTAGTAGCTTATTGATCCCAGAATCTCATCAAGCAGCTTCTTGAAGGATCCCAGGGTGTCAGCTTCAACATTACTGGGGAGTTGGTTCCATACCCCCACAATTCTCTGTGTAAAAAAGTGCCTCCTATTTTCTGTTCTGAATGCCCCTTTACCTAATCTCCATTTGTGACCCCTGGTCCTTGTTTCTTTTTTCAGGTCAAAAAAGTCCCCTGGATTTTGAATGCTTGAATCAGATCACCGCGTAGTCTTCTTTGTTCAAGACTTGAATAGATTCAGTTCTTTTAGCCTGTCTGCATACAACATGCCTTTTAAACCCAGGATAATTCTGGTTGCTCTTCTTTGCACTCTTTCTAAAGCAGCAATATCCGTTTTGTAACGAGGTGACCAGAACTGAACACAATATTCTAGGTGAGGTCTTACTAATGCATTGTAAAGTTTTAACATTACTTCCCTTGATTTAAATTCAACACTTCTCACAATATATCCGAGCATCTTGTTGGCCTTTTTTATAGCTTCCCCACATTGTCTAGATGAAGACATTTCTGAGTCAACATAAACTCCTATGTCTTTTTCATAGATCCCTTCTTCAATTTCAGTATCTCCCATATGATATTTATAATGCACATTTTTATTGCCTGCGTGCAATACTTTACACTTTTCTCTATTAAATGTCATTTGCCATGTGTCTGCCCAGTTCTGAATGTTGTCTAGATCATTTTAAATGAACTTTGCTGCTGCAACAGTTTGCCACTCCTCCTATTTTTGTGTTGTCTGCAAATTTAACAAGTTTGCTTACCATACCAGAATCTGTTCTGAATGCCCCTTTATCTAATCTCTATTTGTGACCCCTGGTCCTTGTTTCTTTTTTCAGGTCAAAAAAGCCTCCTGGGTCGACATTGTCAATACCGTTTAGAATTCTGAATGCTTTACTAAAGTTCTGGACTTTTTTTAGATTCTATATGAAGGATTACATTGTTTAAATAATTACATAATAACAACATGAAATGGTTACATTTGAAAGTTGATAGCTGTGTTTTTCGTCCAATGTATAGGCTTTTGTGTTGTGTACCCGGATATACCTGCTCATTATTGCATTAAGTTGCGAGACTATTGAGAGTTTTCACAACGTTTCAATGAAACCCCAGTGTCATCTCAAAACAAAACACCTCACTTCAGAAATATATAAATGGTATTTGGTAATACAGAATTAATAATTTATGTGATAAGGCTTTCTGCGACAGAGCTTTTGCGCCAGCTGTTTTCCCTTTAAGATGATTAAAAGTGGTTTCTGAATCTTTTTTAAACTGTATTCCCTGTTGTCCAGTGTCAAAAATATACTCTCCCAGTATATTTTGAGGAAGCCAATATCCTCTCTACTGAGAACCACTTTTCCAGGAATTCCTAAAGCAGATGCTTTTTTACATGTTGCTCACGGAAAAAACGCAATATGAGATGAGTCTTTTTTTCCAGTTCTTGCAACTAATAAGCTGCAGCTTGTAGTTCTCAGTGATAATGCTTAGCGCAAGTCTGTGCACAAAGAAGAATGTTAAGTGCAATGTTCTGCATAGTTGTGGGGACATTATCTTCAAGTCTGCTGTTGCTTCCCTGACCTACTTTGGAATTTCCATTTCCATTTATAATTTCCAGTACTTCACAAAGGGACAGAGTGGCAAGAATAATCCAGAAGGCAAAGAGTGAGCTTGTGAAACAGGGGAGAGGCTGGGCATCAACCGGCGACCCCACCTTCACCGCTGTACAGAACAGCCTCACTCATCTGCTTTCCCAGAGGTCTCCCCTGGTAAAGGCATGGTTTATTTAGATTTCCAGAAAACTTTTGACAAAGTCCTGCATAAAAGATTAATTCTCAAACTGAACGCAGTAAGGATTCAAGGAAGTGCATACATAAGGATTTGGGCGTGGTTAACATGTATAAAACAAAAAGTACTGAGGAGAAACCTCAAATTGGAGCGACGTAACCAGTGGTGTACCACAGGGATCAATATTAGGTCCTCTGCTATTCTTAATCTACATTATTATTTTGTTTATTTAGCAGATGCCTTTATCCAAGGCAACTTACCTGAAGAGTCACTTACAACTACGTCTCACCCGAAAGACAGAGCACAAAGAGGTTAAACGACTTGCTCAGGGTCACATAATGAGTCAGTGGCTGAGGTGGGATTTGAACCGGGAACCTCCTGGTTACAAGCCCTTTTCTTTAACCACTGGACCACACAGCATCCTTAATTTAGATTCTGGTATGGTAAGCAAACTTGTTAAATTTGCAGACAACACAAAAATAGGAGGAGTGGCAAACTGTTGCAGCAGCAAAGGTCATTTAAAATGATCTAGACAACATTCAGAACTGGGCAGACACATGGCAAATTACATTTAATAGAGAAAAGTGTAAAGTATTGCACGCAGGCAATAAAAATGTGCATTATAAATATCATATGGGAGATACTGAAATTGAAGAAGGGATCTATGAAAAAGACATAGGAGTTTATGTTGACTCAGAAATGTCTTCATCTAGACAATGTGGGGAAGCTATAAAAAAGGCCAACAAGATGCTCGGATATATTGTGAGAAGTGTTGAATTTAAATCAAGAGAAGTAATGTTAAAACTTTACAATGCATTAGTAAGACCTCACCTAGAATATTGTGTTCAGTTCTGGTCACCTCGTTACAAAAAGGATATTGCTGCTCTAGAAAGAGTGCAAAGAAGAGCAATCAGAATTATCCTGGGTTTAAAAGGCATGTTGTATGCAGACAGGCTAAAAGAACTGAATCTATTCAAGTCTTGAACAAAGAAGACTATGCGGTGATCTGATTCAAGCATTCAAAATCCAGGGGACTTTTTTGACCTGAAAAAAGAAACAAGGACCAGGGGTCACAAATGGAGATTAGGTAAAGGGGCATTCAGAACAGAAAATAGGAGGCACTTTTTTACACAGAGAATTGTGGGGGTATGGAACCAACTCCCCAGTAATGTTGAAGCTGACACCCTGGGATCCTTCAAGAAGCTGCTTGATGAGATTCTGGGATCAATAAGCTACTAACAACTAAACAAGCAAGATGGGCTGAATGGCCTCCTCTTGTTTGTAAACTTTCTTATGTTCTTAATTCTTCAATCAGAACCTCTTCAACCACAGTGTAGGGTTCTGAACCTCTTCAAACACAGTGTAGGGTTCTGAACCTATTCAAACACAGTGTAGGGTTCTGAACCTGTTCAAACACAATGTAGGGTTCTGAACCTCTTCAATCACAGTGTAACATTCTGAACCTCTTCAAACAGTGTAGGGTTCTGAACCTCTTCAATCACAGTGTAGGGTTCTGAACCTCTTCAATCACAGTGTAACATTCTGAACCTCTTCAAACACAGTGTAGGGTTCTGAACCTCTTCAATCACGGTGTAGGGTTCTGAACCTGTTCAAACACAGTGTAGGGTTCTGAACCTATTCAAACACAGTGTAGGGTTCTGAACCTCTTCAATCACAGTGTAACATTCTGAACCTCTTCAAACACAGTGTAGGGTTCTGAACCTCTTCAATCACAGTGTAACATTCTGAACCTCTTCAAACACAGTGTAGGGTTCTGAACCTGTTCAAACACAGTGTAGGGTTCTGAACCTATTCAAACACAATGTAGGGTTCTGAACCTCTTCAAACACAGTGTAGGGTTCTGAACCTCTTCAATCACAGTGTAGGATTCTGAACAAGAGTCTGTATAAGAATCTGGTGAATGAAGTGCCCTGAGATAAGCCTTCAGTGCAGCTCCTGCTCATGTGACAGGACAGTGAATATGTTTCTGTTACGTTATATTCCTGGGAAGCGATGCAGCCACAGACCAGCCTACAGAAACATTTGGTTTTAAATACGACCACAATGACCAGCAGATTGTGATTCTCAGGAACAACGTGTGAATGTCATTGCCTCTTACAAGCATACGGTTTTGTGGTGTGTCCACACCCTTACAAAACTTTATCACAGTATTTCTGCACTGTTCCAGTGCTTTTTCCCACAGTTATACCATGCTTTCACTGTGCTTTATTTCACTTTGCTTTGCTTTTACTGTGAGAACTTGTTATAAGGGAAGTAACTGCACTTCATACAGTAGACAGAGGAGATTGACTGGCTAACATATAATAACACCTTTTAAAACACACTTAAATCTTTCTGTCTGGAAATCTCCATGGGGTATAAAGGTGCTGTAGATGTCTCTAGGGAGTGGGTATAACAGCGTTGTAGATGTCTCTAGGGACTGGGTATAACGGTGTTGTAGATGTCTCTAGGGAGTGGGTATAACGGTGTTGGAGATGTCTCTAGGGAGTGGGTATAACGGTGTTGTAGATGTCTCTAGGGACTGGGTATAACGGTGTTGTAGATGTCTCTAGGGACTGCGTATAACGGTGTTGTAGATGTCTCTAGGGACTGGGTATAACAGTGTTGTAGATGTCTCTAGGGACTGGGTATAACGGTGTTGTAGATGTCTCTAGGGAGTGGGTATAACGGTGTTGTAGATGTCTCTAGGGCGTGGGTATAACAGTGTTGGAGATGTCTCTAGGGAGTGGGTATAACGGTGTTGTAGATGTCTCTAGGGACTGGGTATAAAGGTGTTGTAGATGTCTCTAGGGACTGGGTATAACGGTGTTGTAGATGTCTCCAGGGAGTGGGTATAACGGTGTTGGAGATGTCTCCAGGGAGTGGGTATAACAGTGTTGTAGATGTCTAGGGACTGGGTATAAAGATGTTGTAGATGTCCCTAAGGTAATGTTGCCCTCTGGTGGACAAAGCCAAAGCATTGTGTGAGTTTCAATTAACTCCCTTTTATCAAATTCAAACCTCGATGACGAAAGGCTGTCAGTTTAAGTGTCGACCCCTGTGGCTGACATTCTCTCGGAGAACGTCACATTCAGACACTGAGCTTTTGTATGTCACGCCATGGATTAGTGATGCTAAAGTTATGCAAAGATCCTAAACACTGGAACTTGTTCAGGGACAGGCCTACCCTAGTATCTCATACCATCGCAATATATACAACAGGCGTACAGTTCAGTAACTCTTACAGGGGCACAGAGAATAGGGTCAGTTACAATGCACATACTTCTAATGAAGACTAATCCTTCCCATCGTTTTATCAGAAATTAGCTTCATAAAAAATGTGATTTGAATCGGTTTCAAAGTGTTTCCTTCTTATTCTGGTTGTGTTCCTCTTCCCTGTCTGTGTCGGGGGGCTGCGGTGACGGTGCTGCTCCATCCGGCTGCGAAGAGAGGCCCCAGTCAGACAGCCAGGGCAGAGCTGGAGTCCCAGTCCTGGAGTACGCTCCTCAAAAACAACATCACAATACAGCTGTGTGTTATTTTCAACAGGAGCCTTGCTAATCAGGGTCTACTGGTTACTGTACATATAAATAGATAGTCAGATTATTGGAGAGTCTGTGTTTAACATTTAATGTGCAAGATCTGACCTCAGAATACAGGCATCCGGCATCAGATAACGGAGCCCAGTCTCCGTTTAGGAAGTTACCCATCAAGCAAGCTCATTACTTACTGTATTCTTTACAAAGCAGCTCTTTGTCCAGAGAACCACACAACAGAGCAGATGGAAGAAGCCAATGTTATCAAAGAGGAACAGCAATGTTTTCTTTGTGTTTTCTTTGGGGTACGTTATCCTTGTGAATTGCATTAACCAGTCCAGACCAGGCTTTCCCAGTCCTCCCTCAGAAGTCATGGATGATGGTTCAAATGGGGGGGGGGGGGGGGTCTGTCCAGCCTCTCCGGGGTCCCAGTCAATCTCAATATGTTTTCAGGATTCCACCGCTGGTCCACATTTGGGATTTCCATTTCAGCGTCTGTTAAAGTGCTGTTATCAGGAATCGGGGGCTCATTTACCAAGTGACCCCCCAATAGAAGAAGGCTGTAGATCGCCATTAAACTATTCAGGACTACAGTTTGCATCTTCTTAGTTTCACAGTCGAGCAGAACACAGCACTAACAATACTGTGCTTGCGGTTTACTGAGCAGAGTTCTAAATGACCCAACAGTAGCAAGGAGCAGAAGATTGTGAGTTGCGAGATGACATCACAATGAGCCGATGCCATCACCATGTCAAAGTTTAAACAGTCATTAAATGGTAGCCCTAGCAGCACTGTACTGTTGTCATTGTGATGTCATAAAGCAATACATCTTTTTTTTTTTTTTTATAAACAGCTAAAGTTCCTGGGATTTCATTGGTTTACCTTTAAGGGGTATCGCTGTAGATTATGAAATTCATGCCAGTGTCTTCCAGTAAGCACAAAAAATGGGGTTCTTATGTTTCTTTTTATGTATTTTTTAAACTATCACCTGTGGGAACAATCAACCATTTAAAAAAACTGTTCTGGTAATAAAAGAAAGAAAGAAAATTTGATAAGACAAAAAAACAACAAAAAAATAAAAACAACAACTGCAATCGTTTTATAACCTTTATAGTGCCCCTCAAGTTATATCTACATAATACAAATACAACAGAATGTTAGTACATACTAAATTGGTCACATAATATACAGGCTACAAGAGTCTTACACACGTGTGACATCACATATAAAGAGGCTACACTGTTCCTGTTAATCTGGAATTGATTTCAGCACATCCACCTGGTGTTAATGCTCCAACATTGGAGAGAAAAAATAAAAAATAAAGGTGGTGTCAAGATGTGTACGACCTTCACGTCAGACAGCATTAATAAATCTCAGGGGATGCTGGTAACCTACAGCAACCAAGATTTTACTCCCTCTCCAACACTGTTGAGTAATGTAAACGGTTTCAAATACTTGTACTCATACTGCAGGTTCTTAGTCTTGCACTCATACTGCAGGTTCTTAGTCTTGCACTCATACTGCAGGTTCTTAGTCTTGCACTCATACTGCAGGTTCTTAGTCTTGCACTCATACTGCAGGTTCTTAGTCTTGCACTCATACTGCAGGTTCTTAGTCTTGTACTCATACTGCAGGTTCTTAGTCTTGCACTCATACTGCAGGTTCTTAGTCTTGTACTCATACTGCAGGTTCTTAGTCTTGCACTCATACTGCAGGTTCACACCACATCTTCCAGTTTAATGCTATTAATCTACAAGCTGCCAAGTTAGTCTTTGACCCTCATCATAATTGCATGTAATGGGCATCTCTTACATGTGTGTAGATTATACAAAATCACACAGAAAACAATGGTAACCCCCAATGATCTGCAAACACCACTGCAAAAAAATAAATAAGTTGTTTTGTGACCAGCACAAATTGATTGTTCCCCCTGTAAAAATTATATTTATTTCATAAAAAAAAAAACACCACACACCACCAAATGATCTGTCTACACGATTACACCTTCAGCCATATAATAAAAATGCACCTTCCCTTATTCCCTTACACATGGAAATGGAAGCGGCCCCGCTCCGAGATGGGATCCAGGTATCCATGCAGTTTGATCTCTGTGCAACATGAATGCTTCATGTCACAGGGCCAGGAGGGAGCTGCTGTCGAGAGGAGTCTCCACCACATTGCGCTTCCTCAGTGGTTCTTCAGAGGCTCCACACAGATCACTGGCCACATCCCACAGATGAACTGCTCAATAAAGCACATGCACAATGCTCTATGAGGAGCTGTATGAACTGCTCAATAAAGCACATGCACAATGCTCTATGAGGAGCTGTATGAACTGCGCTATAAAGCACATGCACAATGCTCTATGAGGAGCTGTATGAACTGCTCTATAAAGCACATAGACAATGCTCTTTGGGAGGAGCTGCAGTGTGTGGAAGCTACAGACACGGTGCCAATGTAATCCCCCCAGTCCAGTCTCAGAGCCTTGCTCCAACCAATCCCTTCATTCTTTTATTGACCCAGCAGAAGATCCATTCAATAATGAAGAGCCTGGTTGGAAGAGTCTTGAAATGCAACAGAAGAAACAAGGCTGCGTCTCCCTGTCTGAAAACCCAAATCAACAGCCAGGTCTGTTGCAATCCAGATCCTTCATTACTAAATTACATCAATTAAGCACTTGATCATTTAGTCATGCCTGTCAAGCTATATGTGTGATAGGGGTAGGGCTGACACAGTAATGAAGTGAACAGTCGCTATGTCTCGCTAGGATGTGTGAATTCTTAGCAAACGATACTTACCTTTACTTTCGGTCTGTGATTGAGGTAAAGCGATCTCGTATGCAGGCTGTGGAAATGCATTCAAAAGTTCATGAGACACTTCCATACTATGCAAGGAAGAGCAAGTTTTATGGTTGCAGTATTTACATCATGTCAGGACTTACCATTGCTACCACATACAAGCAGAATGTGATGCATTCGATAGATTTTTAATCTTTACTGGAGCTGAGGAAAAGTAATTGTACACCCAAGTAAAACTGAGCCAACAGTAATGCCACTGTCAACCTCTCAGTGTCTGGACAAACCTCCAGCTAACTCTGAGTGTGTCTTAAAGCTGTGCGTCTCTATCAGTGTTATTATCAGCGTGTCACAGCTGTGCTTCTCTATCAGTGTTATTACCAGCGTGTCACAGTTGTGCTTCTCTATCAGTGTTATCAGCGTGTCACAGCTGTGCTGCGCTTCAGTTTTGTTGTTGAAACAAAAGCAGCAGCAGTGAGGATAAGGGTGGATTCTATCGAGTGTGTCGTGCATTTAAGTGCAGCACCATGATGTCCAGAAAGCACCCGAAAGGGGCAGTGAAAATATTAAGGGAACTACATACCCCAGAGTGCAGAGTGCTCTGCAAAACGTTTACTGGACAGTGTTAATGTAAACAAAATCAGCATGGTATTTGTTTATCCATGTATTGGTCTTGGTTCTATGGATTACAAGCCATATGCAATACTGCTGAATGCAGGGAAGTAACAATACTGATGCATGGTGCTGTGCAGAGGTAAACAGCGTGGCAACGCTGAGGTAAGGTCCCATTGTATTACCTGAACAGGATGTGTAGGTAGGAGCCGAGGCCCGTCAGAATGTGCCACCAGGCATGAAACTGAGTGACAGCACCGAGAACAGGAGGCATCTTCTGCCTGGCATCCCTGGAAAGGAAGAAACTCTGTGTGAATTGAAAAACTACAGTATTAACAAGGGCACAATAGCCTGCAGTACTAACTGTGACCACAAGAGGGAGCCCAGCGCTCGATAAAGAAACTTTAATGAATTTGTATTTAAAAAAAAAAAAATAATAATAATTTTTTTTAAAACCCCACATGTAAGTGGACTATAATCACAAGCAACCTGTAATGTCTATAGGAGGCTATGACAAGTTTGGAGATTAAATCAAATTGAAAGCAGTTATTGTGTGCCACACACACACACACACGGACAGAAGTGAATAGGGCCTGCATTTTAAAAGGACCCTAAAAATACTAGTTAACAAAAACAAATTGGAAAAAAATGCGTTTCATACCACAAACTGACACACACATTTCACTGACCTTGACCAAAAGATTCCCAGAATACTGCGGTGTACCAAATGAGAAGCCAATGTATCCTCCCTCCCCTCAATGTATCGTGTATCCTCCCTACCCTCAATGTATTGTGTATCCTCCCTCCCTCCCTCCCCTCAATGTATCGTGTATCCTCCCTCCCTCCCCTCAATGTATCGTGTATCCTCCCTCCTTCCCCTCAATGTATCGTGTATCCTCTCCTTCCCCTCAATGTATCGTGTATCCTCCCTCCCTCCCCTCAATGTATCGTGTATCCTCTCCTTCCCCTCAATGTATCGTGTATCCTCCCTCCCTCCCCTCAATGTATCGTGTATCCTCCCTCCCTCCCCTCAATGTATCGTGTATCCTCCCTCTTACCTCAGTGTATCGTGTATCCTCCCTCCCTCCCCTCAATGTATCGTGTATCCTCCCTCCCTCCCCTCAATGTATCATGTATCCTCCCTCCCCTCAATGTATCGTGTATCCTCCCTTCCTCCCCTCAATGTATCGTGTATCCTCCCTCCCTCCCCTCAATGTATCGTGTATCCTCTCCTTCCCCTCAATGTATCGTGTATCCTCCCTCCTTCCCCTCAATGTATCGTGTATCCTCCCTCCCTCCCCTCAATGTATCGTGTATCCTCCCTTCCTCCCCTCAATGTATCGTGTATCCTCCCTCCCTCCCCTCAATGTATCGTGTATCCTCCCTTCCTCCCCTCAATGTATCGTGTATCCTCCCTCCCTCCCCTCAATGTATCGTGTATCCTCCCTCTTACCTCAGTGTATCGTGTATCCTCCCTCCCTCCCCTCAATGTATCGTGTATCCTCCCTCCCTCCCCTCAATGTATCGTGTATCCTCCCTCCCCTCAATGTATCGTGTATCCTCCCTCCTTCCCCTCAATGTATTGTGTATCCTCCCTCCCTCCCCTCAATGTATCATGTATCCTCTCCTTCCCCTCAATGTATCGTGTATCCTCTCCTTCCCCTCAATGTATCGTGTATCCTCCCTCCCTCCCCTCAATGTATCGTGTATCCTCCCTTCCTCCCCTCAATGTATCGTGTATCCTCTCCTTCCCCTCAATGTATCGTGTATCCTCCCTTCCTCCCCTCAATGTATTGTGTATCCTCCCTTCCTCCCCTCAATGTATCGTGTATCCTCCCTCCCTCCCCTCAATGTATCGTGTATCCTCCCTCCCCTCAATGTATCGTGTATCCTCCCTCCCCTCAATGTATCGTGTATCCTCCCTCCCTCCCCTCAATGTATCGTGTATCCTCCCTCCCTCCCCTCAATGTATCGTGTATCCTCCCTCCCCTCAATGTATCGTGTATCCTCCCTTCCTCCCCTCAATGTATCGTGTATCCTCCCTCCCTCCCTTCAATGTATCGTGTATCCTCCCTCCCTCCCCTCAATGTATCGTGTATCCTCCCTCCCTCCCTCCTCTCAATGTATCGTGTATCCTCCCTCTTACCTCAGTGTATCACAGAAAATGTTGTCTCCATTCCACAGTAAGAATCCCATCAGAAATACACTGAGTGATGTATATGCAAGGGATCTTAGCCATGGGTACACACTAAATAAAAAGGGATACAATTCACATGAAATCATGCAATCAAAATCTGCATGCCGGTCCTAGGTTTACATTTCAATAATAATAATAATAATAATAATAATATGAAAACAATCTCCAAAGTCTCTATTCCTTTTGAATAGTTTCATGTGGTTTAAATGTTGTGTAGTTCACATTATACAAGATGGACAGGGTTAGGGCATGAGACTTACCATGTCACTATAAATACAGATCTCAAAACTAAAACTGCAACCAGTATTCCATACATAACCTGAAATAAAATGAAAATGAATTGAGAAAGTCTGATTATTGAAATCGGCATTTATAACACGAACAAAGGCTTTATCCAAAATGTTTGTCCATTTGAACAAACTTAGAAGGACATGCAAATGAAAGCCATGCTCACGCACACACACACGAATTGAGGACAGACTACATGCCTTCATAGTGAAGGGATGCTCGTTCCCTGCTTTTTTCTGTAGCCCTGCACTCGAACAAGCCTCATGAGCCTGGCATCAACACAGGAACACAAACTGGATCCGGCACATCTGAAGACACCCTCAGCAGGGGGGGCACGCGCACACACACACACACACACACACAAACACAGGTTTGTTTTGTCAACTAGTCAAGTTCTATCCGACTCCTCTAAAACACAAAAAAAGAGACACACCCAGCTGTGGGCCGAGTCCTTTCCCAAGAGTTCAGAAACTGGGCGGCGGTTTCTTTAAACGAGCTTCACAGTAAATATTTCTCTACCCTGCCAACAGTCTCTGTTTCTGTCAGCCTTCTTGTGGCTGTCTGGCTGGTAATAACTCATAAAGGAGTTGCTAGCATGGAGTGTGTTGCTGTGTAATTGCAAAGGGTTTGGTGCAGCACACATCCCTCAGTTCTAGAGTGGGTTTCCCAAAGGGACAGGTCAGGGTGCATCACGCAGTCAAGCGATTGTAATCATCAGCACCACAGATCCGGGCTAAGAGCCCTGCGCTCCACTCATTCACAGGAAAAACCAAGCCCATTTCACAGAGCGCTTTGTAAGGGTCGTCTTCTTCACAATAGAACAGTCTGATCCCGGCTCAGAGCCCAGCACTCCACTCACAGGAAAAACCAAACCCATTTCACGGAGCGCTTTGTAAGGGTCGTCTTCTTCACAATAGAACAGTCTGATCCCGGCTCAGAGCCCAGCACTCCACTCACGGGAAAAACCAAACCCATTTCACGGAGCACTTTGTAAGGGTCGTCTTCTTCACAATAGAACAGTCTGATCCCGGCTCAGAGCCCAGCACTCCACTCACAGTAAAATGGGTTTGGTTTTTCCTGTGAGTGGAGTGCTGGGCTCTGAGCCGGGATCAGACTGTTCTATTGTGAAGAAGACAACCCTTACAAAGCGCTCCGTGAAATGGGTTTGGTTTTTCCCGAGCGCTTTAAGGGTTGTCTTCTTCATAATAGAACAGTCTGCACGCAATCGTCAATACTAACAAAGTCTTTATTGTGCAAACAGCAGAGGAACAAATAGTTTTGAATCTGAAACGAAGGCCGTCTCCCCAGGTCTCATTTGGGGTTAATTTAAGCTGCAGCCGGTCTCAGCAGATGTGTTTGTCTGAGCACAAAGTCACTGCAACACACACAATTATAATACATATAGATGTATGTATGTATGCCAGCTTCACAACCACATTTCAAGCCTACGTGCAGAAAGTCACGTAACAGTTACAACCAAAACCATAAAAAAAAGTTCTATCTCAGCTCTCAAAAAGAAACCCATTTGAATTGCTTCACTCTTTACTAACTGAGAGTCATATAATTCGACCAGCCCTCCACCTCCTTTTACACACAACCCACTTTCATGACCTGTGATGCATTCCAGGGCATGTGCTGAATGCATGCCAATTAGAACTGGCTGTATGCAAGCCTTGTCTGAGAGTTTAATAAACTTCATTCAAAGCTTACAACTTTTAACCCTTACTATTCTCATAGAAAACCTTTACTCGTATCTATGCTCATTCCATGCGTACGGTACCAGTGGGTTCTGCTAGAGAAGTTCATTTCAATACAAAGGAAAGTTTGTATTATTTTCATTTGCACATGGCTCTGAAATGAAGCACTCAGAGAGGACAGGAGAAATCCTCTTCATTCTGCTAAACCAGGCATGTGTATGTAGATTATTTTATGTAAAACATACATTCTGAGGCAACAGTAGAAATCAAGCAGTATCCATACACTGCGGTATTACCAAGTAATAAATTAGATGTCACTTTATATAACTCCTTTTGCTCCAACTAACAGAACAGGAGAACACAGCTGTTTGAAACACACTAAATGTGTCTCATTGTGTTTAGTTTCTTGCTGGAATCTGTGCCAGAGAAGTCTGGTGACCTCACAGCCCTCTCGGCAGCCTGGTGACCTCGCAGCCCTCCTGGCAGCCTGGTGACCTCACAGCCCTCTCGGCAGCCTGGTGACCTCACAGCCCTCTCGGCAGTCTGGTGACCTCACAGCCCTCTCGGCAGTCTGGTGACCTCACAGCCCTCTCGGCAGTCTGGTGACCTCACAGCCCTCTCGGCAGTCTGGTGACCTCACAGCCCTCTCGGCAGTCTGGTGACCTCACAGCCCTCCCGGCAGCCTGGTGACCTCACAGACCTCCCGGCAGCCTGGTGACCTCACAGACCTCCCGGCAGCCTGGTGACCTCACAGCCCTCCCGGCAGCCTGGTGACCTCACAGACCTCTCGGCAGCCTGGTGACCTCACAGCCCTCTCGGCAGCCTGGCGACCTCACTGACCTCCTGGCAGCCTGGTGACCTCACAGACCTCTCGGCTACATAGAGACTCCTCAGAGTTAACCTGAGCAAGGCGATTGCTTCCTACGGCAAGTAAATACTGCGTCACAGACAAGAGGTCCTCCACGAAGCCTCCTGATAGAAAGCAGATGTGAGCAGAGGGCTTCACAAGGGCATTCTGACCCAGGGGAAGGGAAACGGTTCTCCTAGAAAGTGTACATACAATCTAGCCTGCCGCTCCTAAATGAGACACTGGCATTTGCAGATCACATCTCAATAGTTCACAGCTGTTAAAGCTGGAGCCTGTTCTACCCAGCTGGAGTGGATTAACACAAGGGGAAGCTGCAGAGGCTCCCTACCCTCCAGGCACTGGGAAAGAAAGGAGAATAAAGAATTTCAAATTTTAACACACACAGAGACACACCACGCAGAGACACACACACCAAACACACAGAGACACATGCACAGAGACACACCGCGCACACAGAGACACAAGCACTGCCAAGTTCAAACAGACAGGAATACAAGCAGTACCCAAGGGAACAATAAAACCTTTTACTGATAAAATGTACGGTACAAACACAGCAAGGGCTGGTGAACTGTAAGACGTGTTGCACTATTGTGCTAGAACAGACTGACAATGTTGAAGGATGGCACAGCAGAGTTGGTTTGACTTGCCGATCCCTGCTTCTCTTTATGGCTGTACAGAACACTGGCACAGCTGGACTGCTTCAATACTTCACCCTTGCCTTCTTTAAGGATTTACTAAACATTACATTTTTTGGCTAGTTGGAGGTGATGATGCAATACAAACTACAAAACAAAACCACACTGTGCTTTTGTATGGTTAACAGACACTGTGAATGTGCACTTAGAAAGCCACACACATCTTTTAATGTTTTACTGTGTTGCAAAACGTTTGCAATAAGTTATATCACAGACATATTTGTGTTCAACAAAGACTTCATTGTTTGACAGCGAATCTGAGGTTTTGGCAAAACTGTTTTTGGCAGTGTTTTGTAACCCCTATAACCCTGATCCTACCATCAGTGCCAACTGATAGATTTGGCATTAAGTATTTTCAGAGATGCAGGTACACTAAACATTCTGAAAAATAAAGCACTTCAAAAAACAATCTCTGGTATTTGTTTTGTTGTGCTGATGTGACAATTGGAAAATAATAACCTCTAGAATCACTTAACTAAAGAGTACCGGCTTTCCCTGGCACCAAGTATAAAACCATTGGGAGCACATTGGTTTAGTTATTGGTATTGTGAAACTCCTAACGACCACACCACAGAGTAACACTACAGAGGAGTGCTGCTACACTCGTCTGCATGGTTTCAATACTGCATGTCAAAATGAAAGAGCCGGTAAATAGAAACAATACTGCCAGCATATTCATCAACAGCTGAAATGTGTTTTTCTTCCTTTCCATTAGTTTTGGAAAAGGCGTGCACCTCGCTAATGAGCAGAAAACAGTGATACGATGAAGAAGTACTGCTCACTGTCAAAGACCCCTCAAAAGAAGAGGGGGTTCTAGGTATCCTCGGGTACCCCATTGGATATATTCTGTGGTTGGGACGGGAGGCACCCTGTTTCAAGGTCTCCTGCAAGTTTACTGGTATAAACACCTTCTGCTTCTGAACCAAAAGAACACCAACCTGCTTTCTATTGTTAATGGCCCTGGTTTGTAACCTTTTGCAAAGATGAACACCAAACAGAATCCCTCACACTGTAACCACAGACACAAGCCGTTTCCTCCAGAGTTATGATTAAAAGTAAAAACAAACTAACACAGTGAAGTTGCAACACTAACAGTTTGTCGCTCTTGTTCACCATGCTGGCGTTTCCCACCAGGGGCGATGTATTGACTCCTCACTAAAGGCAATACAAATTATTACTTTTAATGCAACAGTATTAGTATCTGCCATTTGCTGTTGAATTCATAAACTAATAAGTTGTAAAAGTTACATACAATACAACTAGCAACTTGAAAAATACTTACCTGGTGGAATATTGGCTCCTTCCACTGTAAATAAACCTGCAATACATAAATAAATAACATAAATGATAATAACTATTGAATGAATGCAATACTACCAGGCACACGGAGGCACAGTACAGGGGCTCCTTAAACTGCCTCGGAACCCTGCTAGTGTGTGGAGCTCGAGGTGGGACACGGTGCAGTCTGCTCTACCGCACTCAGACTAGCTCAATATCTCGGGGTGGGACATACTGCAGTCTGCTCTACTGCACTCAGACTAGCTCAATATCTTGGTATTACTGATTAGAGAACGGTCTGCTCTTTAAATACATGCACGTGGTTTTAATGAGCAAGCCGTCTACATGACCAATAGTCCCCCCTAAAAAAGGGATCCGGTTTCTAGGAAAGAATGTGCCATTTACTCCATGTACAGTACATACAAATATCACAGCAAGGAGAGGCCAGTCGTTAGGAATACAAGCAGTCTGCTCTACTGCACTCAGACTAGCTCAATATCTCAGGGTGGGACACGGTGCAGTCTGCTCTACTGCACTCAGACTAGCTCAATATCTCGGGGTGGGACACGGTGCAGTCTGCTCTACTGCACTCAGACTAGCTAAGTATCTCGGGGTGAGACACACTGCAGTCTGCTCTACTGCACTCAGACTAGCTCAATATCTTGGTATTACTGATTAGAGAACGGTCTGCTCTTTAAATACATGCACGTGGTTTTAAGGGCCAGTCGTTAGGAATACAAGCAAGCTGGATTCCCACCTCAGTAACACCATTTCAAAAAGCACTTACTGTAGTCACCGAAACACTGAAGGCTAGCAATATAAAAATCAGAAAATAATTCAGCCCGGCTTTCTGCTTGGAACACTCATACCTGCAGAACAATGGGAAAATGTATTCATCATTTTGTACATGTAGTCACCTGGATTAAAAACGACAGAAAATGCTTAAATCATTAGAGCTCAACACACTCTACTGTAAATACTTACAGGCAGTACACAAACACACAGCAGCTGTAGATCATTGGCAATTCATCTAGCAACTAGAAAAAGAAGAAACAAAAGACAAGGAGTGTTTGGACAACATTATTCCAATACTGCGCGGGGAGGGGCGGGGAGGGGCCGGGAGAGCCGCCCCGCATTACAGCAGACACATTCCTCTCAAGTACAACATAAACCCTGGACCCCATTAAATAAGAAAACATGTTCTGTAGGAGAAGTTGCTTTTTTCAACTTCAAGTTAAACTAATGCATTACATATGAAATACGAAGCTGAAAACATTTTTACTTTTGAATATATTTCAAAAAGCACAGATTATTTGTAGCTCCTAAATCAACAGGATTAAATAAAATGGCTAAATAAGATTGTTTTCTATTACAAAAATAAAAAAAATTGAAGCATTAAAATAACTGTGGTTCATTTGTGAATCAAATGGCATTCTATAATTCAGGTCATCATAACAATATACTATTTCAAAGCAAAGTTGATGGGAGTAACCAATGGAAATGGCAGATGCAGGACATCACAGGGGGAAATTAGTGAGATCCGATTCCATGAGATTCTTAAGGTTTGCTTTGAAGATTCCAGTCAAGCCTGCTGAAGCAATTTTACATCAAACTCATACTGCTGTGATGAGACACACTGTACAGCTGCTCAGTGTTCACACTGTATTTCAACTCAACCTTTGCTTGAAATAACAATCACGTGGAATTTTAATCTATTTATTTTTGTAGTAATGCTAAAAGAATAAAAATATTTCTTCAAAAGACTTGTCAAAACTTTTTGCAAATGTTTTACAGTATTACTACAAACATGCACCAAGCCTACAAAGAAATCCACAAAGGCAAATGCTAAGCCTTAGATAGACAACATTTTATTTGATTTAATGAGTCATGCGTCAGCCAATGCGAATAACTCCACGGTATAATGTGATTTATAAATAAGCATGAATGCAACGTGTTTACAGTCCTCAGAAAAAACAACAAGCTCACAAACCCTTAATGAGAACCCCTGGAACGTCACGACCGTACTGTTCATTAACATTCACTGGAACACCGAAGCAGACCGGGGCTAAAACTCTCAACACCCACACTCTGCAGCCTGCTCTCTGTGGAGGCTTGAACACAGATCAACACCCACACTCTGCTCTCTGTGGAGGCTTGAACACAGATCAACACCCACACTCTGCTCTCTGTGGAGGCTTGAACACAAAACACCCACAGCCTGCTCTCTGTGGAGGCTTGAACACCAATCAATACCCACAGCCTGCTCTCTGAGGAGGCTTGAACACAGATCAACACCCACAGCCTGCTCTCTGTGGAGGCTTGAACACAGATCAACACCCACACTCTGCTCTCTGTGGAGGCTTGAACACAGATCAACACCCACACTCTGCTCTCTGTGGAGGCTTGAACACAAAACACCCACAGCCTGCTCTCTGTGGAGGCTTGAACACCAATCAATACCCACAGCCTGCTCTCTGAGGAGGCTTGAACACAGATAAACACCCACACTCTGCTCTCTGAGGAGGCTTGAACACAGATCAACACCCACACTCTGCTCTCTGTGGAGGCTTGAACACAAATCAACACCCACACTCTGCTCTCTGAGGAGGCTTGAACACAAAACACCCACACTCTGCTCTCTGAGGAGGCTTGAACACAGATCAACACCCACACTCTGCTCTCTGTGGAGGCTTGAACACAGATCAACACCCACACTCTGCTCTCTGTGGAGGCTTGAACACAGATCAACACCCACACTCTGCTCTCTGTGGAGGCTTGAACACAAAACACCCACACTCTGCTCTCTGAGGAGGCTTGAACACAAAACACCCACAGCCTGCTCTCTGTGGAGGCTTGAACACAAAACACCCACAGCCTGCTCTCTGTGGAGGCTTGAACACAGATCAACACCCACACTCTGCTCTCTGAGGAGGCTTGAACACAGATCAACACCCACACTCTGCTCTCTGTGGAGGCTTGAACACAGATCAACACCCACACTCTGCTCTCTGTGGAGGCTTGAACACAAATCAACACCCACACTCTGCTCTCTGTGGAGGCTTGAACACAAAACACCCACACTCTGCTCTCTGAGGAGGCTTGAACACAAAACACCCACAGCCTGCTCTCTGTGGAGGCTTGAACACAGATCAACACCCACACTCTGCTCTCTGTGGAGGCTTGAACACAGATCAACACCCACACTCTGCTCTCTGTGGAGGCTTGAACACAGATCAACACCCACACTCTGCTCTCTGTGGAGGCTTGAACACAAAACACCCACACTCTGCTCTCTGTGGAGGCTTGAACACAGATCAACACCCACAGCCTGCTCTCTGTGGAGGCTTGAACACAGATCAACACCCACAGCCTGCTTTCTGAGGAGGCTTGAACACAAAACACCCACAGCCTGCTCTCTGTGGAGGCTTGAACACAGATCAACACCCACAGCCTGCTCTCTGTGGAGGCTTGAACACAGATCAACACCCACAGCCTGCTCTCTGTGGAGGCTTGAACAGAAAACACCCACAGCCTGCTCTCTGTGGAGGCTTGAACACAGATCAACACCCACACTCTGCTCTCTGAGGAGGCTTGAACACAAAACACCCACAGCCTGCTCTCTGTGGAGGCTTGAACACCAATCAATACCCACACTCTGCTCTCTGAGGAGGCTTGAACACAAATCAACACCCACACTCTGCTCTCTGAGGAGGCTTGAACACAAAACACCCACAGCCTGCTCTCTGTGGAGGCTTGAACACCAATCAATACCCACACTCTGCTCTCTGAGGAGGCTTGAACACAAATCAACACCCACACTCTGCTCTCTGAGGAGGCTTGAACACAAAACACCCACAGCCTGCTCTCTGAGGAGGCTTGAACACAGATCAACACCCACACTCTGCTCTCTGTGGAGGCTTGAACACAAATCAACACCCACACTCTGCTCTCTGAGGAGGCTTGAACACAAAACACCCACAGCCTGCTCTCTGAGGAGGCTTGAACACAGATCAACACCCACACTCTGCTCTCTGTGGAGGCTTGAACACAGATCAACACCCACACTCTGCTCTCTGTGGAGGCTTGAACACAGATCAACACCCACAGCCTGCTCTCTGTGGAGGCTTGAACAGAAATCAACACCCACAGCCTGCTCTCTGTGGAGGCTTGAACACAAATCAACACCCACACTCTGCTCTCTGAGGAGGCTTGAACACCAATCAATACCCACAGCCTGCTCTCTGTGGAGGCTTGAACAGCAATAACTGTCTACGGTGGGTTTTACCAAAATGATTTCCAAGAATAATGTTTGACATGAGCAGGTTATTAGCCATCCGGTTCCAGTTCCTTTATACAAGTAACAACCTGCTTTCGGGTCACATAAAACCAAATCTGGAAGATTTGTTTAAAATATTTACAGGTTTGTACAACATTGATGAACTATTTGATTACAAAATGATGACCGTGGTTAGAATGTTCATCGTGTCGTATGTTCTTATGTAATGAGAATTCTAAAAGGGATAAGCAGGATGCACACACCCTTGAAAGCACAAAACAGCCACATCATAATGTGGGTAAAAAAAACTCCAAGAGTCCTCGTACTCATAGTCATGTATTTGACCAACACAGCCAGCAAGACTCCTCCCAAGACAAGACTGCAAGCCAGGACGTGGCTTGTTACAGTTACAGATGAGAATCAATACAAAACTTGGCTGCCAAGAAGCAAGCACGTAGATACATTTCAAACTCAAATTCAGGTGATGCAGTTCTGGAAGATCATGAAAAAGTAGCATGCCACATGAGCCGCAACATCGAACTGTGTAACACTGAACTGTGTAACACTGCATGAACAAACAGTATAACCCTAACCCTAACCCTAACCCTAACCCTAACCCACACAGGTACCCCTCAATTCTGATGCTCTCCACACGATACCTTGTGCTACAGAATGTCTCTGCCATGTTCATCACAATAGGAGAAATGGTTTTCTAGATACACGTACAAATCTAAGTGTGCCATAAGCTCATTAGTACTGTATGTGGAAGAAGGATGCAGATACTGACTGCGTTTGTGAAGTGAGAAAGAACAAGTGAAAAAGCACCTAAAGGGCAACGTGGACAAAGCACAGGTTACTGTCAGAGTTACACAGGAGGCTGTGTGGTCCAGTGGTTAAAGGGGCTTGTAACCAGGAGGTCCCCAGTTCAAATCCCACCTCAGCCACTGACTCATTGTGTGACCCTGAGCAAGTCACTTAACCTCCTTGTGCTCCGTCTTTCGGGTGACACGTAATTGTAAGTGACTTTGCAGCTGATGCATAGTTCACACCCTAGTCTCTGTAAGTCGCCTTGGATAAAGGCGTCTGCTAAATAAATAAATAAATAATAATAATTTATAAGAGTACAAAAGCAGAGGAATGCAAATGAAGAGACAAATGTAAGAGTGAGCGAGTTACACAAACCAGGAAGAAATGAGTGTGAAAAAAATATGCAAGTTTATTTAAAGAACTGAGACTGGGAAGACAAGTGGGACTACAGTTTTGCAGCAACGTGTATGTGTGTGTGCGTGCATGCATGCCATACACATAGCATAGCAGTCAAGTAATCTTAAAACTACGTTTCCCTCTGCATCATGAAACCAGACTAACATGAGATTTCAAAGCTCAGCAGCCCGCATTTACACTGGGGGCCACTGGGAGCGCTGCACTGGCCTCTGCTTTCCCGCAGGGTTCAGGATCAGCAGGGGCCGGGGCTAGAAAATCAGCTTGCACCATTAAACCACTCGACAGGGTGCGAAGAATGCAATGCTAGGTCTGTACAGGCAAATACACATGATAAAAATGAGCATATTTCACCATCAGACTGAAGACCTAAAGCTGTCCCTTGGACATGGCAGAATTGCAGTGGATTAACAAGCAGACGGACAGGCTCACTGTGGAGAGCCCCTTACCTGCATCTCATACTGCAGGGTCATGTGAAAGCACCAGGACCCGATGCCAACCGCTGAAAAAAAAAAAAAAAAAAAAAAAAAGAAATTGTCTGTTACCTGTCACTGGACATACAATTAGATACATTACACAAAGGCTTGCCAAAACACAAGCCATGCAAAACAACTGTAGCCTTTAAAAGCATTAGCTCCTTTGCAGCACCCAACTTAATTTGTGCTTCATGGTTTCTTTTTTTTTTTTTTTATTAAATTTAGTGACCAATTATTATTTTATTTATTTCCCCCCCCCCTCAATTTGAAGTGTCCAATTAAGTTTTTTCTCCCCACACAGCACTGCTTCTTATCCACTCTGAAGAGGTGTCTGGCCAGTAGGGTTCGCTGTTGCACGATGAGGAGAATGAGTCCCCATCCCCCACCCCGAGAGCATCAGAGCCGATGACACGCCCCCCTCGGGGTCCCCAGCAAAGTTTGTCCTCTTTGCACAGCCTGGACGTGAACCGGGCTGTCCAAGCTGTGCGACTCATCCTGCGCTCCCCGCTGAAGCTTCATTGTTTATGAGACATTAGCAGTAGTTAAAGAGGCAGCGGGTTTGCAAACACAGATCAGCGTCCCTTAAAGGGGATGCCTAAATACAAGTGTAACACAGGTTGGCTGGCGTCAGATTCCTCTGCAGTATTTCTGATTCTCTCAGTAATATTGGCCTCCCTGTTGGCCTTGCTGTGTTGACTGTAGTGTACACTGAATGAGAGCAATCTTCACTAAAGCAGTTTAAAATCACACTGCTGGCCGCGTGCGAGACAGGGATCACTGACACCTGGTAGTGCTGCGGACTGGTCTAGTTACATCATGACCGCTGCACAAACAAGCGCTCAGAGACTGAAAAAGGGAAGTGAAAACAGGAACAATGTGAACACACATCTCCACAGTGTGAGTGTATAACACAGCTTCCGATCTCCCATTGACAGATCAGCACAGTCATTTACAGCAGAGCACAGCTCTCGCTTTTCACAAAGTTAAGAATAATATCAAATAAAAAGTAGTTTTTAAAAAGACACAAACCAATAGCAGCTTATCTTTTTATGCTCACTTTTTAAATAACATTTCTGATATACTGATACATGAATTCAGACATTTTCCAAACAGTCATGTTTTAAATATGACTGTGCACAGCTACTGTACCCCTCCAGTAACACTTAAGATGGGTGTGTACAAATCCTAATGCTTCATCCCTCCAGCCAGGACACACCCTGCACTTGGCAAAGCTCCTCGATATGACCAGAGTGCATCTTGGGGTTCTGTTTCACACAGGTGGTGCTGCCAGGATCTTAATCTTAGTCATATATTCCAGCACTTGGTTTGTATGTTTTTAATTAAATTTCCTTACTGACAGAAAACCGTTTCAAGCAATTGCGCAATGCATATCTACTGTAACATCTACAGGACTTTATTGCACAATAAAAAAAAAAATCAATTTCCATTCTCATTTATGACATGAGTTGTACAGTTTCCAATTAAATGAAGTCTGAAGAAACAGTGCCTGGTTTGGAGTGCAGGGCACTTGAGATAAACCAAATTAAATAAACAGACTGACAGACTGGCCTTTACAAACAAACCTGCATTGAACAGCGTCTCCTGTCATGGGAACACTAGCAGAAAACCAACACTGGAGACACAAGACCATCACAAGAGGGTCCTGGTGGACACAGTCCAGCCTGAATCCCTGAAACCAACACTGGACAAGACACAGTCCAGCCTGAATCCCTGAAACCAACACTGGACCAGCCTGAGTGACGTCAGAGCAAGAATCCTACAACATGGAAGCAGGAGCAGGGGTGTGCCGGTGAAGACAGAATGAAAGCATGACAGTGCAGCCATAGTGCAAATCGGGGGCCCCAACTCGCTGGAACCAGAATCACAATACAACTGTATGAAGACTGAGTTCAGAAGCTGCTGCTGCTTTAGTAGTGTTGCTTTAAGGGTTATCCAGAGAGGTCTGTGTGTGCAGTACTGTATGTTCGAATTACATGCTGTTATTAAGAATACTCTTTGGCAAGATGGTTAGAATTAGCATTCTGAATGCTGCAGGTGTCAGGGAAGTCTCAGAGAATCCACAGTAAGCAATGCCTTATGAAACGTTCAGGTGTAAATAAGAGCTGAGAGAACTTTTAATTATCCGTGTAATTAACTGACGCATGTAATAAACCAAGGCTTACCTAGAAACTGTAAGCATGCTTGAGCTTCGGGTTCCAATACACACGTATCTAAACTTTGAATCTGCTGCACTGTAGGAAGGACGAGTAAAATATTGTTTTGTTCAAGTGAAGAGGTAGTGATATTGGTGTGCTTTAAAACAAAGGTGAGGATCAAGCAGTTAGCTGGAAGAGGTGTGCTTCACAGTTCACATAGTTCACATAGTTCACATGACTGCACATCAAGTTTGCAAGGTCAGTTCATACTGTACCGGAACTAAGAGCAGCTTCTGTGAGAGTTCATAAACTGTACAGTAGTGCAAGGAGAGGAGAGAGAGGTTCTTACCTGCCAGTCCCACATACGCAAAGACGTAGCGGGTTTCAAGGCCGTCTCGGAGAGTCTGGATGGCACCATAGATTGGAGGTAGAATCAGAATCAGGTTACTCACAGTATTCCCTGGAGAACAAACAGCAGCATGCGTTAGTTCAAGCCAATAGCAAAACAAGCTGGTTATTCATTAAACTAACAAGACCAGAATTGTAACGCTGTGTTACTGTAGTTATGAGATCTACTGTAGAGATTCCATATTGAGTCACTGGGGTCTTTATAAAGTGTTTAGGTCTGTAAAAGACGTCGCATGAACTGAATAAGATCAAGTCTACTTCAGCAGTTTAGTTTCACTGTGGATGCATTTGCATTGAATTAATAGAAGTACTCAGTGCAGAAAACAATACTGTAAATTATTTTTAATTTATACTGCAAGTACCTGAATTGCCTGGATTTGTAATGCATTACCCCCACGTTGTATTATTTGTTAGTAGAAAGTGCCAGAGTTATTAAAGTAGTTCTGTTTATGGTCTAAACACTGATGTTTTTTCACTGTATATTACATATAAAAGTTTACCACAGTACTTCAGGATTTAACAGTTTATCCTGGGTTGCCTTGGGTTTTTTATATGCTTTACCAAAGCTCGCTTTTCTTTACAATACCTGCCTATTCTTTGTTACACTTTGCAATACTTTTACTATGGGAAACTTTGATAAGGGTTGTATAGCTCACATGTAACACCCCTAAAGACAATGTAAAGCATAATGAGGTCTGCAATACAGCAGCTTTGCACGTTTTAGTGCTTCAGCGTTGAGATTAGCAAAGCAGCACTCCTTTCCTGAATAACACCCTGAAGTTAGAACTTGGTCATAAACTAATCTATTGTATTTGACGCGGTTCTGTAGAAACTCCCCTGAACTGAATCGATTGTATTTGACGCGGTTCTGTAGAAACTCCCCTGAACTGAATCGATTGTATTTGACGCTGTTCTGTAGAAACTCCCCTGAACTGAATCGACTGTATTTGACGCTGTTCTGTAGAAACTCCCCTGAACTGAATCGATTGTATTTGACGCTGTTCTGTAGAAACTCTCCTGAACTGAATCGATTGTATTTGACGCTGTTCTGTAGAAACTCCCCTGAACTGAATCGATTGTATTTGACGCTGTTCTGTAGAAACTCCCCTGAACTGAATCGATTGTATTTGACGCTGTTCTGTAGAAACTCCCCTGAACTGAATCGATTGTATTTGACGCTGTTCTGTAGAAACTCCCCTGAACTGAATCGATTGTATTTGACGCTGTTCTGTAGAAACTCCCCTGAACTGAATCGATTGTATTTGACGCGGTTCTGTAGAAACTCCCCTGAACTGAATCGATTGCATTTGACGCTGTTCTGTAGAAACTCCCCTGAACTGAATCGATTGTATTTGACGTTGTTCTGTAGAAACTCCCCTGAACTGAATCGATTGTATTTGACGCTGTTCTGTAGAAACTCCCCTGAACTGAATCGATTGTATTTGACGCGGTTCTGTAGAAACTCCCCTGAACTGAATCGATTGTATTTGACGCTGTTCTGTAGAAACTCCCCTGAACTGAATCGATTGTATTTGACGCTGTTCTGTAGAAACTCCCCTGAACGGAGCTCATGAGCAGCAGGCCCTCTTGTGTGGTGAGGAAAAGGAACCCTTTCAACCCCCTCAGAAATAAAGCGGTTATTAGGGTTACATCATTCTCTTTAAATAGGAAACAGAAGAAATCAAATAACGAGCCTTAAAAAGCCCTTATAAAACACTGGAACATTTCAACCAAATACTACAGCATACAGGCTGCTGGTCAAACAACAAAACACTTGCACAGCAGCCTCTATTGTACATTTGCTGGTGCTGAAAAATACAGACTGTCGATTGAAACAAACTGCAGCTGATTCATGAAAAATACAGACTGCCGATTGAAACAAAAACTGCAGAGTAGGCAACTTCTTTCTGATTCAGACATTTCATTTGTAGTGAAGCCTTGCCTCGATCCTTTGTGGTCAAAAGAAGACAGACTCCTCCATTGATTAATACCTAGTAGAGGGTAATAAGGGGCTGTATATTTTAATTACACTGCACACATGCACACACACTATCAGTGACTTGCTGTGCTGAAATGACCCCGCCATTGCTTTAAGCAGTAACTTGTTTTTATCAGCTTCCACGCTTCAGTGCAGTTTCCAGTGAACTGGATTAAATGAATCTGCATGTCATGAGACATGTCATTGTTTTCATTATGGTTTACCAATACACTGTAAAATCCTTCTCTGGAACAAACATGCCCAGAAGGGAAAAGTCAAATCTAACTCCTCTCCATCTTCAGGCTGGTTTAATCTGATAGTGCAGTCCAATCAAACAGAAATACAAATGCAGTTTTTAGATAAATATTTAAACCTAGCACAGTCTAACCCCACACGTGTGCCTGTTTTTAATCATCAGCACCCACCACACATTCATGTAAAAAATGTCTTTTCTTTTTCTTGCAAAACGGTTTGCTGAATACCCTCGAGCCAGTGATGACTGTAGAGGCGTGCACACGGTTCTGCTCGTGACGTAACACACAGGTCACGGCTACGTTTTGGAAATTTAGATTTTTAAATGAAAGACAACGGACTGAACCTCACTCACCACTTGCAAACTTTACAAATCATGCTGATATAATGCAACACCCACATCAAATTGCGCTACTACTGCACTTCAAAAACAAACTACAAAAAAAAACGCTACTACCCCTTTAACTGGAGTTGAGCGAGGAAGTCAGAAGTGCTGTGACACCTGTGCAAGTCCTGCATGTAACCTTTCTTTAGCCTGATCCAAAACAAGCAGCCATTTCACAACATGCACCAAACGCTACAGTGTGTTACATGGTTTCCCATTGTGTATATGAACAGAACTCATGTATATTAATGCCAACAAGGGTGCAGGACGGAGCACTCCGATTACAACGAGCTCCTGAACAAGAACGCGGACATTGTTTTTGGGCGCAAGACATCTGCATGCACTGCACCTGGTCTCCGCTTCGCAGCGATATCATTTTAATTACAAGACAGCTGTATTAAAAACAATAACGTAATCCAATTCCAGGCTATAGGTGAACGCCACATGCACGTTGCAACCAGCCAGTCATTAACGTTTAAAAAGTTAATAATCGGTGGAGTGCTGCCGTTTGTTTCTGAACAGGCAGGCCTCGGTCAGTGAAAATCCGTGATATTTATTGCTGTTATCCCCGTGAACGCAATGGCTTTGTGGGGGTTCGCTTTCCCCCGTTTACTCACAGAATTCTGCGATGTAGAAGGAGACGCTGTAGTTCTCCTCACACCAGTCCAGGGTGGAGGTAGGCCGGCCCCAGTAACCGGGCCTGTCTGCTGCAGGAGCCATGATGGAAGAAAACAGAAAAGAGAGACAGGCAGCAGGAGCCGGGGGAGGGTGTGGCAGTCACCATGGAAACGGAGTGTTATTGCTAATGAAGCACGGCAACTGGCTCGACCTGTGAGTGCGCAGGTGAGAATGCACAGCGATTAACACTTTGTTTAATAGGGTTACGATGTTTCTGAACTTGAATCATTTGCATATGTAGATATTTCTGCAATATTTGTTGTGCTAAAGTGCCTAATAAGTAAGACAGTTACCAGAGCCGTAAAACCTTTTAAATCTACTAACAATGGAGTCAAGTTTCAATATAAACCGGCAAGCTTTGTTCAAAGTAAAGTTTTTATATCGCTTAAGAAGTTAAAACATGTATTCTGGTAGGTTACGCTGTATCAGGTATACACAGCACTCGAACAAACCTTTATTGTGGCTTTTTGCTTCCTTCAGGGATATTTATTTATTTCCCAATAATAATAATAATAATAATAATAATAATAATAATAATAATAATAATACTAAAATCACAAAAGAGTAAATGGAATCCCAGATGGCTGCGGCTCGGTAATGACACAGTGGGACAACAGCTGTGTGACATGATGAGCGAGCAGACAGGTCCAATACCCCCCTGCTTCTGCGCCTCGGTCTAATCATTCCTCCAAATGATGAGCGAGCAGACAGGTCCAAAATCCCCCTGCTTCTGCACCTCGGTCTAATCATTCCTCCAAATGATGAGAGAACAGACAGGTCCAAAATCCCCCTGCTTCTGCACCTCGGTCTGATCATTCCTCCAAATGATGAGAGAACAGACAAGTCCAAAATCCCCCTGCTTCTGCACCTCGGCCTAATCATTCCTCCAAATGATGAGAGAACAGACAGGTCCAAAATCCCCCTGCTTCTGCACCTCGGTCTAATCATTCCTCCAAATGGAAATACGCAAACAGCACAGGTCGAGATTCCTTTTAGCGACCAAAAAAGGGGAGACCTTTATGTGCTGATTACGTCTATCTGTCTATCACACTACACTGTGAACATGATAACTGCATTGAGTTTGCACCTGTCTATCACACTACACTGTGAACATGATAACTGCATTGAGTTTGCACCTGTCTATCACACTACACTGTGATCATGATAACTGCATTGAGTTTGCACCTGTCTATCACACTACACTGTGATCATGATAACTGCATTGAGTTTGCACCTGTCTATCACACTACACTGTGAACATGATAACTGCATTGAGTTTGCACCTGTCTATCACACTACACTGTGATCATGATAACTGCATTGAGTTTGCACCTGTCTATCACACTACACTGTGATCATGATAACTGCATTGAGTTTGCACCTGTCTATCACACTACACTGTGATCATGATAACTGCATTGAGTTTGCACCTGTCTATCACACTACACTGTGATCATGATAACTGCATTGAGTTTGCACCTGTCTATCACACTACACTGTGATCATGATAACTGCATTGAGTTTGCACCTGTCTATCACACTACACTGTGATCATGATAACTGCATTAATCATACACTCTTAAGCCCCTTTCATACTGGTGCTCCTACCTGGGTCCCGACCCGGGTTCTGGCTGCAAGAGTCACAATTATGCATAGTGTGAAACCACATACCTGGGTCGAACCCGGGTCAACCCGGATTGGCAGCGACCCACCTCAGGATGCGGGTCGACACGATTTGACCCGGGTCGAGCGAGACAAAATGCGTGATGGTCGTTCGCAAGCAGACGAAGTAACAAACAGCCACGCCTGCATGAAGGTTTCACTTCCGCAAGGAACGTTTCTGTTTATTCTGTTTATCCCTATTTCTGCTGATTAAGACTCTCCATGAGCTAGATTGCAGCAGGGGTGAAAAACATTTGCTCTAATCAACATTTTGGGCAGACGATTGCTGTTGAAAGCCTGACCGGATGAAAGGGTGGTCATGTGAACATTGCTGCTTAGGGCATTGTGTGCTTGTTTCTGTCGCAGTGTGAAAGCACGTCGCCGACCCGCATGACAGCGGGTCATGACCCGAGGAGGGCATGCCCGTGTGAAAGGGGCTTTAGACTCCTATAGACATTTCAGATTGCAAGTGTATATCTGTTACCTTTCAGATACTGTGTGATTGTGACATCCTTACGAGGACCTCTGTATGGGCACGCACTGGTATGAAGAGAGCAGGTCCACTAACATTAGCGTTCCTTCCTAACAAGATCCCCTTTTTATTTGACTCGAGCCGGCGTTCTGTAGCTCTCCTATTTAAAGGAGTGTTAACCAGGGCTTTGAAAACACTTTGATGTTAGCACAATTTTCAACATTTTATTGTGTCAAGATTTTTATTCTTGTTTTATAAAATCTAATATACCGTGTTTACTCGAATTCAAGTTGCATCCCCAAATATGGACACCAACCCCCCCAAAAAACCCTGAATGCAAGTCACATTAAACTCTTAATTAAAAAAATACCAGAATTAACGGTTACATTACTTTTAAATTTCTAGGTGCCAGCAGGGAACACTGTATCACTGTACATTAAAGCATCAGAGTACGTCATCTACTATATTACAAATGCAAATGAGAAAAGATAATATGTACAGAGTACAGAACAGTACTTTCAAATGCAAATGAGAAAAGATAATATGTACAGAGTACAGTCCAGTACTTTCAAATGCAAATGAGAAAAGATAATATGTACAGAGTACAGTCCAGTACTTTCAGTATTGAACGACAGTCGTTGCAGTTGATGGCAGCTGGGAAAGGGTAAATTACCTTGAACTTTATTTCAGTCTGCTTTGTTGTCCTTGTTTGTTTAATTTGGCTTCAAGCAAAATTAGTGCAAGACAGCAATGTGTAGTTCATTTAGGTTTGAGTCAGGACTTTGGAGTTTACACTAGTGGGGTTCCCGTAGTTAAACCAGGCACAGACCATAATAACAGTGAGTAAGTCAGAGAATCAGAGAGTGATGGAGAATCCGTCATTAAGCAGTACATACCTTAGTGTTCCTGTTTCCTGTGCTCCTCCAGATAGAGAAAGAAAGATATATAAATAAATGATTGTTCATTTTGAAACCGGACCTGCGTTGATCATTTCAACAAGTACTATATTGGTAATATTATAGTATTGCATACCCTTTCGATTGCGTCTCCATCTTCTGACACATCTCAGGTGACTCAGTTTCTCTTTTCTTCAGCAAACAAAACTACTTTTCTTTTAAAAGCTGCATTAACAAATGTTCATGAAGTCCGCTGGTGCTGTAGCGAGAGTGAAATCTGTAGGGGGCAGTACTGTGTACAGCTGGTCTTGTTCAAGCGCACCAAAATAATTGACATGCGCAAATGTAAATTGGTACCCTAACTAAAAACCTCGAATCCAAGTCGCTCCCCCAAATTTGAACTTTTATTTTGGCCACAAAAGTGCGACTTAAATGCTAGTATATATATATATATATATATATATATATATATATATATATATATATATATACTTGCTAGAACCGAAGTAATTGTATTTTATCTTGCTCTTAATTGTATTAATACTTGTACTGTGATGCTTGAAATGTATTTTTGTTTACAACTGTAAGTCGCCCTGGATAAGGGCGTCTGCTAAGAAATAAATAATAATAATATATATATATATAGAATGTGTGTATGTAATTGTTTCTTCCTGGTATCTAATCACTTCCTGTGCTGTAGGCGCACAGGAAGTGGTTTTATACCAGGAAGCAGTACCAACTTCTATTGCATGGCCTTTGAAATATGTGAATATTTGAAAATTGACGTGCAAAATACACCACATTAAGAGTCAATGTGATTTAGGTTTTCTGAGACCCATGTAAGCGGCTGCATGGTTTGTATTCATTAATCACACATGTTATACAGTAACCCTGTAACATACAAGCATGTGAGCCATTCATTAATCACACATGTTATACAGTAACCCTGTAACATACGAGCATGTGAGCCATTCATTAATCACACATGTTATACAGTAACCCTGTAACATACGAGCATGTGAGCCACTCATTAATCACACATGTTATACAGTAACCCTGTAACATACGAGCATGTGAGCCATTCATTAATCACACATGTTATACAGTAATCCTGTAACATACGAGCATGTGAGCCATTCATTAATCACACATGTTATACAGTAATCCTGTAACATACGAGCATGTGAGCCATTCATTAATCACACATGTTATACAGTAACCCTGTAACATACGAGCATGTGAGCCATTCATTAATCACACATGTTATACAGTAACCCTGTAACATACGAGCATGTGAGCCATTCATTAATCACACATGTTATACAGTAACCCTGTAACATACGAGCATGTGAGCCATTCATTAATCACACATGTTATACAGTAACCCTGTAACATACGAGCATGTGAGCCATTCATTAATCACACATGTTATACAGTAACCCTGTAACATACGAGCATGTGAGCCATTCATTAATCACACATGTTATACAGTAATCCTGTAACATACGAGCATGTGAGCCATTCATTAATCACACATGTTATACAGTAACCCTGTAACATAAGATTATGGAGAGGCTAAATAACAGGAGGCGGATTATGTGCTGCCCTAAATCAGCATTATCTTCCCACACTGCTAGCAAAACGTCAGTCATTCTTTACCTCAAAATCCCCAGACTGAGGGTGCAGCACAGACTATTCCACATGTGAAACTAGCAAAGGTGCAGTGGCCCACACGGTTTTGGAGTAGTGGTTAGGGCTCTGGACTCTTGACCGGAGGGTAGTAGGTTCAATCCCAGGTGGAGGACACTGCTGCTGTACCCTTGAGCAAGGTACTTTACCTAGATTGCTCCAGTAAAAACCCAACTGTATAAATGGGTAATTTTATGTAAAAATAATGTGATATCTTGTAACAATTGTAAGCTGTCCTGGATAAGGGTGTCTAAGAAATAAATAATATAATATATATATATATATATGTATTTACATAGTTACATAGGTTATTGCCTCATAAGCCCATGTTCAGAATATTAGCTTTACAGGTGTTTCTTATAAAATGTTATCAGTATACAAAAAAGGGGAAGCGTGTGTGCCTGCAGCTAAAACTATCCTGAGTGATGTAAACAAACTGGCACGTCAACAACACCTGGTTTGTGATGAAGCAGAGGGCACGGAAGGCTAAACTATGGAAGAATATTCACCCGCAGTCATATTTCAGTGTAAAATGTAACATGATTTTGGAAAGCTGCAGCTTTAAACATCTATACCCTGGAACATGAAGTATTTCACAGCAGTCATTAGTCACAATAATAGATCAGTTTAGACTATTAACATTCTTGTGTAAGTCTTATGATACCAAACCTGTTTGTCCAGCTAAGCCTGTGCCTAGAATAAAACTGAACTGCATTCTGTATGACGTCATTTTAAACCTCTCCCTGAATACTGCCACAGGCGTGGTGTGAAGATGGATTAACATCCCTGTCACAGATACCTCTCCCTGAATACTGCCACAGGCGTGGTGCGAAGATGGATTAACATCCCTGTCACAGAAACCTCTCCACTGCCCACATCGATGATACAGATATTTTCATATACCCATTGCACTTCATGTGTGCAAACTGTTGTATTAGAAGAGTCGCTCCCCTTGCATGATGCCCCGGGGGGATGCTTTGGTTATGATCGCAGGTTTACCCCGGGTTTAGCAGACTTGAATCCTATCTGGCAGCTCTGACCTGAGAATGTGGCTGGACATGGTGGACGCATTCATCCCAGAGCGTCATCCACACAGAAGGGACCCCTTTGATAAAATATATAAATATAAATATAAAAATATAGCAAATCCATGATTAACCCTGTTTACAAATTCACCCCTTTCACTGGTATGATCGCCCAGAATCTTGATGTAAATGAACCGGTAAAAACATAACGCAATGGGATGCAGGGACAGAGTTTTTATTTTTTAACCAATTTGACGGGACACGTATTTCAGCCGAGCTAATAGATTTACACCTAAATGTAAGTTAAAGATGTCTAATCTAAATAGAGATCTGTAATATATAACAGAACAAGCAAGCAGCTCTGTGTCATTCCTCCACCATCAAATTGAATGCGAGTGACGTCTGTGTCTGCAAAGATCAAGAGCTGTTTCAGTTTTGTACGCGCACAGCTTATGCAAGGCATGTATCTCAGGGTCAGGGGGTTTAGTGGCTTTGGGGTTGCGTGCACCTTCATGTCAGGTGGAAGACATGTTTTTGGGCAGCACTTTGAAAATGATAACACTGAATAGACATCCTATTTATAAAACACTCTCATAATACTTTCAGGTCATACCTGTTAAAGGTTATATAAACACAAGAGTACTTTGAAATGCCTCGAGTAATCACTTAATGAGAAATAGAGCCATTATGAGTTACCGAACTTGAAAAGCACACAGCTGGTATTTAGGCATCACCCCCGGGGATGCTGTGTTCCTATTTACACAAACTCCCAATTCTGCTCATTCTTCTCTTTGAAATTGAAAGGCATGTTCACTTGAACTCTAAATTTAAAAAATCACTCATCAATCTTGAAACTGCATTTCTTCTTTCAGTGCTAAGGGAGGACCTACCAAATCATTCAGTGGCACATGGTACAAGAAAGAGTTTGTTGCGTATTGAAAGCAATGATTGAAAGGTTTTTCTTTGTACAAAATTACATAAGTATTTCTGAACACCAGTCGCCCCCGACCCCTAACAGTCCAGGTTTTGGAACTTGTTAGTGTAACATGTGCCCTGGACTACAGTGCCAACTAGAACAAAGGGAACTGAAACAACACATGCACTGTTCAGGGAGTGGAGCCCAACATATCACCACCAGGAAACAATTAGGAGAAGAAGAAACTCAAACTCAGATCTAAAGGATGGCGTTTGTTAGCTTCCAGGCACATTCAGTGCAGCTCGAAAGGAATACCGTTCATTCCTGTTACAGTTAATAGCTGTAATTCAAAGAGAGTTTTATAATACCACTTGCTGTTACTGCAAGCTGCTTCCTATTCAGAATCACCCAAGTGTCAACGCTGGCTAGAGAACACTTCTGGCTATGAGTCTAGAACAGGAGTGTCCAGTCAGGGACCTGGAGGGTCATCCCACTCCAGGGTTCACAGGTCAAATGAGATCATTAACTACTGCAGGGTCTGGATGGAGGGTTCATTGGTTCAATTAAACCATTTAGAACAGGGTTGGAACAAAGACCAGGAGTGGAAGAGCCAGCTGGGGCCACCCCTGCTCCTGATTCTACTCTAGAGAAGACTCGAGATAAAAAGACAGCCCTCAGCAGCACACTATTTCTCATTGACTGAAGGAATCTAGACATGAATGAATTAAGAAACATTAAAAAAAAAACACGACGAGAATGAGGGAGCCCTGCAGCAGAGTCTCTCTAAACACCAGCGAATAAAAATGCAGCAGGAAAAAGTATTTGGGGAAGATAATGGTTCATTATGGAAACAAAATGCTTGTACAGCATTCTGAATGTTATTTTGATTTTGGCTCTTTAAAAGTTAAAAGATAAAAAGCAAGAGACAGGATATAAACATGGCATGACTACAGTAAGGGTGTTGTGTAGACCAGATAACATTGAGCAAATCAGAACCAAAGAAATAAATCAGAACTTCATGTAATTAAGCAGTACTTCATTTTATTACACACAACGGTTACATAATTTTTTGTAAATGTTAGTTACTTTGCTCAAAACAATAGTATTACAGTCATGAAGCAGATTGTCATCGTCGCAACATGTAATTTAACTAGTGATTCAAATTGGTGCTGTTGTATAAATATGTATTATGATAGAATGAGATCATACAAAAGTCTAAGAAAAACAAAAAAGGACATTGTCATTTTCTGCCTGCAGAAAAGCGATGGGTAAAAGGAGGTGCTGCACACATGCTCTAGCTGTGCCAGCACCCCGGGCAGGAATGTGGGGTACTGTTTGAAAAGCGATGGGTAAAAGGAGGTGCTGCACACATGCTCTAGCTGTGCCAGCACCCCGGGCAGGAATGTGGGGTACTGTTTGAAAAGCGATGGGTAAAAGGAGGTGCTACACACATGCTCTAGCTGTGCCAGCACCCCGGGCAGGAATGTGGGGTACTGTTTGAAAAGCGATGGGTAAAAGGAGGTGCTGCACACATGCTCTAGCTGTGCCAGCACCCCGGGCAGGAATGTGGGGTACTGTTTGAAAAGCGATTGGTAAAAGGAGGTGCTACACACATGCTCTAGCTGTGCCAGCACCCCGGGCAGGAATGTGGGGTACTGTTTGAAAAGCGATGGGTAAAAGGAGGTGCTGCACAAATGCTCTAGCTGTGCCAGCACCCCGGGCAGGAATGTGGGGTACTGTTTGAAAA
Source organism: Acipenser ruthenus (assembly GCF_902713425.1). NCBI lineage: Eukaryota > Metazoa > Chordata > Actinopteri > Acipenseriformes > Acipenseridae > Acipenser > Acipenser ruthenus. The sequence continues at coordinate 117,304 of NC_081196.1, forward strand.
GCGATGTGTTAAAGGAGGTGCTGCACACATGCTCTAGCTGTGCCAGCACCCCGGGCAGGAATGTGGGGTACTGTTTGAAAAGCGATGGATAAAAGGAGGTGCTGCACACATGCTCTAGCTGTGCCAGCACCCCGGGCAGGACCGCTTGATCTCCTGTAATGATGTTGTATACTGTAGGTACCGTTTAAACACTTAAGAGGAAGACGTCTGTATCTGAAACAGTGAAATCAAGGCTGTGTTAATTAGGACAGGCACCAAGGGGTTTGGCTTCGAACAAAAACAAAAAAAAGAAGAAAACAAACACACAGCCTGGGAAAACAGGTCAGGCAGGCTGTCAGTCAATCTCTCTGAGCCTCTTTCTGTTGAAACCAAACGTTTTTCTGCTTTCATTTTAATGACATCTTGGCTTTCATCTTATGAGAAATGATAATGTTCCGACGAATGGAGCGGTGTGATGTGATTGCATTGTTCGAATGGCAACGTGGCCACATCCTGTAACTGCATTAATGAGTGGCCAGAGTGAGCACTTGTGTGTCACAGCTAGTGTCTCAAGTTAGCTCTGATACTTTTTTGTAATTCCAGCTTCAACCCACTTGGATATGTATACTTCTTTATTTCAGTTCACAGTGATGGTGTTCACATTCTCATCATTGAAAAATGAAGGTAAGGTATCAGAAGCATTACTTGTAAACACCGTGTGTCACACATACATATATACCCTTTAGAAACATTCCACATCTGCCCATCCATGTATTTCTGTTCAAAGTGAGGTATGTATATTTGGTAATAAAAGCACCCCACCCCCAAAGCAGCAGCACATTGCAGTCAGTGCCTAACCCATGAAGGCACTTGTGTTTCTACAGGGACCCTGATTATTCAACTGCACTGGGGCGCTGCCTCACACAGATCCCGTCACCACATGTTCTGTGCTTAATGAGACCGGGCTGACTCGTGTGTAGTGTTGAATGATTTGAGAGATATTAGAAAACCAATGGAGTTCAGAGGATTAGCTCACATACTGGCGTAGTCTTGAGTGCAGAGCGCTGCCCAGAGTGAAAAGGGTTACATGCAGCTCAATCAGGTCACTCACATTTTGTTCCACACTTTGAATGCCTCCTATGGCTGATCAGGAGCGGATCTAGACTGTGTAGAGAAGCAGCATCTGTAGCATTTCAGTTGGAGCCACGCTGAGACTGATCTTAATGCATGACTGTGCACGGCTGAGACTGATCTTAATGCCTGACTGTGCACAGCTGAGACTGATCTTAATGCCTGACTGTGCATGGCTGAGACTGATCTTAATGCATGACTGTAGATGGCTGAGACTGATCTTAATGCCTGACTGTGGACAGCTGAGACTGATCTTAATGCCTGACTGTGCACGGCTGAGACTGATCTTAATGCATGACTGTGGATGGCTGAGACTGATCTTAATGCATGACTGTGGATGGCTGAGACTGATCTTAATGCATGACTGTGCACGGCTGAGACTGATCTTAATGCATGACTGTGGACGGCTGTCCTCCCGTTCCTATAAACCAGTAACATGAAATGCTCCCGGGTTCTAGGAAATGATACTTTATTGCATTCGTTTCACTCGTGGATTTATGGAGCATATTTTTTAAAAAAAAGTGCAAAATTATTTCCTAAATTACAAAAAGATACAAAATTATGGAACACAGTAATTCTCAAGTTTTAGCAGGAATATGTTGTTCTTTTGGAATGAACACAAAGACAGGCTGATAATGGTATTGAAGGCACAATGCAGGCTTCTCCAGCCCAGGGTATTCCCGATGTAGTGTCTAGTCTAATCCAGCTCACAGGAGTGTGGCTGCAGGATCGCATGTTAATGTGTCTCCACTCTTCACTCGTCCTGTATGCGGGTGGAACTGCCCCTGTTTCCTGCTCTTCCAGCAATGCAGGTTTGGTCCCAGAGTGATGCTTCTGATGCTCGGTAAATAATTCAGCAATTTACTTGGCAAGGCAGTTACCCCTGAATTGGACAAGTTGAGCTCCTGTAAGGAAAGCAGCCCGCTGAATACCTCTGGCTTGAGATCCTTTAGCTTTGGGCAGTTTGATAAATCAAGGACCTGTAGATTCTGTAGCCCTTTGAAGCTGTTGGGCTGGATTGAGGTCAGTGCTGGAAGACTGCTGAGGGACAGATGGGTCAGCTCAGTCATCCCCACAAAGGCATTCTCCTGTATGTGGGGGATTGGGTTCCCGTCCAGATTCAGGGATCTCACAGGGACGCTCTGGAGCAGCGGCACGGCTGTCAGTCTGTTCCCAGCCAGGCTCAGGCTCTGGATGTTAGGAGAGCTGCTGTGGGGGTTTCTGGAGACGGCTGTCAGCACGTTGTTGGAGAGGTCTAGGTGGATCGGCTTCCCGTGACCTTTGGATGTAAAGATATCCAGCCTGAATTCCTGCAGCCTGTTGTTGCTGAGGTCCACTTCAGTGAGCGGCAGGCCAGAGAAGCACCCATCCGAAAGCACTTCCAAACAGTTGCTGCTTAAATCCAGGGACTCCAGGTAGCGCAGTTTGGAAAAGGTCTTGCTGTGGACCCTGGTTAGCTTGTTGTTGCTCAGGTCAAGGCTAACCAAAGTGGTGTAACCAGGTCCTGTCAGCATGGAGTCTGTGAGGGTCTCCATGTGGTTGGATGACAGATCTAAATAGGAGGTGTCTAAAGGGATAGGAATGGGGGTGATATGGGGTCCCACTCTACTGCAGTCTACTTTTGTCAGACTGAAGCTGTCGAAGAGCCCGAAGCTCTCCACCTCACAGCGGCATCCTGGGTGGCAGCTCTCTGTGGAGGCGACATGCAGGGTGAAGATCAGCAAACAGCAGAGCCACAGCTGAGAATCCATTCCTCCTGAAAGAAACAAACACACAGGTACTTTTACTGCATTCAAATCAATTACCACTTAGCTCAGCCGTCAATATTCCAGCTTAAAGTCGCCGCTTTGCATAAAAGCATCTGCTAAATGACTCATTAATGAATCCCATCATTTTGCTATGTAAATGATCTCCATATACATCAACACTAAGGGTTTCTTTGGTCACTCCTGGTTCTCTTCTAGTACTATTATTGTAACCTGTATTGATTCTGTTTATGACATGTACTGTGTGTGGGTTGTGCTTCTCCTTTGAGAGAGTCAGAACATGCTCTCGTTGGTCTCATTGAACGCAATGAATTGCAAGTGTTTTAAGGGCTGACTCAGCGAGGTGTTTACTGCACTTTCTTTTCACCTCTAGAGGTTTTTAGTGTTTGACACGTGAATGTCGAGACATGATTACACTGGCACTACAAAGTAAAGCCCCAATAATACCAATAGGAAAGTCTTTCCAGCTGTGAAGTCTCCCTCGTGTCTGGTCGGTTGTTTAAAGGACACTGTGGGGTTCAGGAGTGTACAGGTTGCTGTCTGTCCATTCAGAGGAGCTTGAAATTTAGATCAGGAGGTGACTAAATGAAATCCTTTTTGCAGGGCACCCAAACAGCAAGTATTTCAGAGAGTCTCACACCCCAGAAAGTATTTCAGAGAGTCTCACACCCCAGAAAGTACTTCAGAGAGTCTCACACCCCAGAAAGTATTTCAGAGAGTCTCACACCCCAGAAAGTATTTCAGAGAGTCTCACACCCCAGAAAGTACTTCAGAGAGTCTCACACCCCAGAAAGTACTTCAGAGAGTCTCACACCCCAGAAAGTACTTCAGATAGTCTCACACCCCAGAAAGTACTTCCGAGAGTCTCACCTGAAGTACTTTCTGGGGTCTCACACCCCGGATAAAGGTCTGTAACCTCTTTCTAGAAAAGGAAAGTTAAAAAACAATAATGGTCTCCAAAAAAAAAATTCAATACAGGGGAACAATACATTTCGACAAGAACCTTCCCCAATCTTAAACATAATAATAATAATAATAATAATAATAATAATAATAATAATTTCACCCTGCTGGAGCTGCCAAACTGTGGCCCTTTGATATTCAATGCCATAGAACAGTGTCAGGCCTCGCCCTGAAGGCGTGTCCTTGAAGAACGACCTCCTGCTCAGCACTTCATTACCTTTTGGCCCAGAAAGGAACCCATCTGAACAGTTTGTCGCATTTTAAACCCTCCCCCGACAGCAGTACAAAAAGGAACCCACCTGAACAGTGTGTCACATTTGAAACACTCCCCAGACAGTAGTATCAAATCTGGCAATAGTTAGCAATCCTGAGTTCAATTTCAACCTTAAATCAAGTTTAACAAAATGATATATAATCTTCTAGAGGAATATGCCATTTTGATGTCACTACTGCAGTATTATGCCTTTTTTTCGAATGGCTCAGGATGCAAATAAGATAACAACTATGTTCAAAGTTCAGTGTACCCCAATTCATTCAACACATTTCACTAAGTTTTCTTTCACTTCAGTTTGTCAAACAGGTTCAGTGTTTTATAAATGAAATCCACAGGGCAGGCAATGCAACTTGATTAAATGAAACTTATCAGCTGCTCAATTTTGATACATCTTCAGAGGGAACAAGGAACGCCCCATGTGAGAATGCAGGTCCATTAGCCAATCCTGTAAGCGGCGATTGTGGGGAGGCACAGCTCGGGAAAAAGTGAAACACACACCCCTGCACCTTTGATCTTTACAGTAATAAGCATCTAGTAAAGCTGGAGCAACCGCCAGTGGCTTCAAAGCAGTAAGTGTAAAGCCCTATGTGTACTTTCACTGGTCAAAGTGTGACTGCGCGGGAGAGCAGCAGGCAATACTGATGCATCTGTACTGTAGGTGTGTGTGTGTGTGTGTGTGATTGCATGTGGTTGTGTGTGTGCGATTGCATGTGGTTGTGTGTGATTGCATGTGGTTGTGTGTGTGATTGCATGTGGTTGTGTGTGTGCGATTGCATGTGGTTGTGTGTGATTGCATGTGGTTGTGTGTGCGATTGCATGTGGTTGTGTGTGTGCGATTGCATGTGGTTGTGTGTGTGTGTGATTGTGTGATTGCATGTGGTTGTGTGTGTGTGTATGTCTGTGTGTGGTTGCATGTGGTTGTGTGTGTGTGTTTGCATGTGGTTGTGTGTGTGTGTGATTGTGTGATTGCATGTGGTTGTGTGTGTATGTGTGTGTGTGTGGTTGCATGTGGTTGTGTGTGTGTGATTGCATGTGGTTGTGTGTGTGTTTGCATGTGGTTATGTATGTGTGTGTGTGTGATTGCATGTGTGTGTGTGTGTGATTGCATGTGGTTGTGTGTGTGTGTGACTGCATGTGGTTGTATGTGTGTGTGATTGCGTGATTGCATGTGGTTGTGTGTGTATGTGTGTGTGTGGTTGCATGTGGTTGTGTGTGTGATTGCATGTGGTTATGTATGTGTGTGTGTGTGTGATTGCATGTGGTTGTGTGTGTGTGTGTGTGTGACTGCATGTGGTTGTGTGTGTGTGTGTGATTGCATGTGGTTGTGTGTGTGTGATTGCATGTGGTTGTGGTTGTGTGTGTGATTGCATGTAGTTGTGTGGATGTGTGTGTGTGTGTGTGATTGCATGTGGTTGTGTGATTGCATGTGGTTGTGTGTGGTTGTGTGTGTGTGTGATTGCATGTGGTTGTGTGCGTGTGTGTGATTGCATGTGGTTGTGTGTGTGTGTGTGTGATTGCATGTGGTTGTGTGTGTGTGATTGCATGTAGTTGTGTGTGTGTGTGTGATTGCATGTGGTTGTGTGCTCACATTTAGACAAACACTGTGAGCTCAGCGCACGTATTCACCTTTACACTAAAGAGAAAGGTACTGTGTGTCCAAAGCAAGGGTTACTGTTGCAGCGGTTCAGTACACAAGGCTTACTGGGCAAGGTGCTGGGCAATACAGGAGAGATGCTTCTCTGTACAGCACAACACCACACACAGTCGCCACCAGGGACCAGCTCCGTCGTTCAAGCTGGGTGTTCAACGCTCCTCTCGGGACCAGTTCTCATTTCTTTCTGACCATATTTGTTTTCCCTTCTTCTTAAAGTCATATTCTTAAGTTACAGAGCAAATAAAGGAACACAATGTTCTTTTAAAAATCACTAACACAGTAAAGGGGTTCATCTGCATCAGTGCAAGGCAGGGGTTATAGGTCCAACATGTACCTGCCTGGAACCTGACCCCAGTGATGCATTCGTCAGGGATACCAGTCCCCTGGGGGGCTTCCTAATCAGACAGGTTCTTGTAAAGAGCGTCCGATCTCATGGGTGGGGCTGGCCCTCAACTGGCATGTCGAGGTTCACCACATTTTTCAAACTTCCAGGTGGGAAATGGATCCGATCGACCACATTCATTATAGACACATCAGGCAACAAACCCAGGATAGCTGTGCAAACACTGTAATGTGGCACAGATCTCACTGAACATCATTCTCAATGTAAGACATTAAGAGTCAGCTCTGCACCCCTGAGGTCCAGCCTAGGCAGCCGGGGGGGGGGGGGGGGGGCTTCTTTGCACTGGCTTTGTTAAAAGGCAGGACTTGAACTGTTTATGAACACGTAGCAGCTGAGTCTCTTTGAAGCAATGGAATGCTGCAAAACATCTGGGGCCGGTTGTACTAACGAGATCAAAAAACAGGATCGGATCCGGGCTCACTGGAGCCGGATCATGAAAAGGCATTGTACTAAGCGGATCAGGATCAAGCTCCACTGATCCGAAATCTTGATCCGATCCTGGAGCTGCGCAGCCGTAACTAGAGAAACTGACCAATGAGAAGCGAATATGCGTGGCGCAGAGATTGGAGGATCTGAATGTCAGAAAATGAAGTGCATTTAATTTAAATGACATAAATCAGGAGCAACTACTGTACATGTATAATTTAAAACTCCAGCGATTGTATAAAAACAGATTGAGTATATTAATACCGGTATCTGGTTTTGTTTTGTTTTTTAACTTCTAAAATGTTTTAATAAATGTTAGTGTAATCACGGCCGTGTGTATTTTCTGACGGACACACAGATATTTTACAGCGGTATAGCCTCCATACACACAAACATGTAGCTGCAGCATCGGTTCAGGGTAAATTATCAACACATTTTAAGCAAATGTAATCAAGTGCTGACAGACAGCTGCAACTGGAAAATGTCACGGACAGGGGGAGATTGAGGCTGTGAAACGGTAAGCTTAAGTTTAAGAAAATTTAAGAAAAAAGGAATTGGGGGGGATGATATTCATTAAAAAAAACTACAACGTTTAATCTAATTACTGATTTAATTGTAATCGATACCATGAGAACGCCAGTATGACTTTGTCAACACAGAAAACGTAGAAATAATATTTATGAAACCTCATTACGCAGTCAGGTCTATTCTGTTCTGTAGCTATACGGCGAAAACAGAAATGTCAGATATAGCTAAACACAACTAAACTAGTATTGTACAAAGTTTTTTTTTTTCTAATTGATATTAATACAGCGCTGTTGCAGCTACTTTTAAATGCATTGTTGCTTAATGTTTTCTAAAACGTTAAATCATCTCTGTTTCAATCTATCAATCTTTCTTACTGCTTGACCTCAGAATTCAGGACTCAGTTTTGTAAACATCCGAATGAATAATTTGCGGTGTGTGCGTTTGCATTGTTTTATTTTAATGTTGGGATTACTGTTCTCTCTATTGGTTTGTTCTGGGGGGGGGGGGGGGTGTTATGTTAGTTTGTCTGTTGGGATTACTGTTCTCTCTATTGGTTTGTTCTGGGGGGGGGGGTTATGTTAGTTTGTCTGTTGGGATTACTGTTCTCTCTATTGGTTTGTTCTGGGGGGGGGGGGTTATGTTAGTTTGTCTGTTGGGATTACTGTTCTCTCTATTGGTTTGTTCTGGGGGGAGGTGTTATGTTAGTTTGTCTGTTGGGATTACTGTTCTCTCTCTTGGTTTGTTCTGGGTGAGTCCTGTTAGTTTGCCTGTGTGTGTCTATAATCATTAACTTTTAGAAACTCTGAAAGACACATTCTAAAATCAATGCCATTTTGTTCTTCAAAAAGCACTGACAGTTTTTTATGCTTTTTAGATGCTTTACCATACCTCCTGTGAAATGCAACAGGTCAAAATCATTTCTGACCTGCGGCAACAACAGCTGTGAGCCCCTGAAGAGGTCCACAGTGAATCTGCCACCGTTCTGTTGCCAGCAGTAATGAAGAGCTGCTGTCCCCTGAGACTGTGCAGGACTCCTGGATGGGGCAGAGTAGTTCAGTGTAATGGATCCATACCCCAGTGCAGGGTTACTGCAATTATAACAGACTAGAGCGAAATCCATTTGGTACAAACGCAGAAAGACACAATTCTGCCATGGACTCAATCCAATCACCTAATCTTATCACCTAGATTGCCAGCCTCAAAGCAGGGCTGGATAAACTGGGGCGGTGCTGGGGAATAAAGACAAACTGTATAACAGCGACAATGTACAGGTAGACCTCGTGCGTGTTTTCACTTTATATGAACGACGCGCCACGCATTAGCACAGTTTGCAGGATGTCTCGGGCCGCTGTCAAGTCTTGTCAATGGATTTGGCGAGAGGGGGGTTCACGCCCCACCCCAGCAAATTGACGTTTTCATTAATCTTCCTAGCGTGAGCAGTCATATATGTTGACTTGACCTTGACAAAATGTATGCAGAGAGAGAGAGAGAGAGGATCCCATTCCAGTTCGGGTATACAAGTGGCAGAAATATTAACATTTTTCAACTAAAAAATATAAGTTTTTATAATAAACAAACCGTGTGCGTAGCCCTGTCCGCAGCGCTCCTCAGAGGTCTCGCTGGAGCCGCGCTCAGCGTGCTGCTGAAGTACAATGTAACACTGCGCTGACAAATCAAACACTGCCCACTGTGTCGGCATCGGCCGCGGCGCAGGAGGACGAGAAGGAAGGCTGTGCTTCTTCTGCATCCGATCAAATTACTTCTGTAACCGTGGCAATACACACTGGAGCCTGGAAACCACCAGCCCCGACTCCCCTCATGCTGGTTTCACAACCGCACAGCTCCAATGAACACAAAGTATATTTAAAATAAATTAAAACACACAAGTCTGATTGACCACAACAATGCAATTCCAACACCGACAAGAACTACTAGCCTAGTTAAAAAAAAAAAAAACTTTCTATTTTAGAGATCGTGCAAAAAAAAATACAATATAATTACACTTAATGAAGAACTGTTCAAATAAAAATACGTTTGTGCTTCACTAAGATTTAAAAATGAAAACTAATCCTCCATTGATGTACTGATTCAAGACTGCTTATGTAAACTCTGTCTGACGAAGTAAACTTTCTTGTCGAGCTACACAACTTTCTGACACCTCCCCAACTGTTTCTATAAATAATGTCTATTGTTTTCCGTTATGTTTTAACCTTACCTTGGTTGCTGAATGAAAAGACCCCGAACTCTGAAGCTTGAGTCTGATGGGTAGCGATGAGACGTTTCTGTTTTGTCCTGGAAAGCCTTGCATTCGTGCACTGAATGGTCCGCTCGCTGTGATCTCTGTTGTCTCACATTTTGCGGAGGAGTTTCGTGCTTACAATACTTCAGCGAGCACGCCCCTGTCTTGATTTACGCAAACTGCAGTCCCATCCCAAACTCACGAAGCAGGAACACACCTTGTGTTCGTAGGTTTGGATTCAATATGCAAACTTTTAATTCAATCTACAGTATAGAGAAGGTAACTAAAAATGAACTCAACAGCCCATACAGACACACGCGCTCTGGCAGCGAGCCCTTAAGCTGGGGACCGTGAACAAACACTTCATGCGTGAAATAAACGAAAAATACATATTCTAGACTTCTTGGAATCTCAATACTCCCGGCGCTGTATACAGTGTATGTTTCAAACACCACAATACCTGCAAGTACATCCACCCACATACAGGTTGTACATTCACACACAGTATTGTTTTATTTTAAAGAATTCCGCACAGTACGGTGTTCGCTTCAGTACTCCAGGAGGATTAAGAAGTGGCCACCTTATCATGTGATGGATCCATTTGTTTAATTATTTTAAACGATTTAAAACTAATAAGAGGCGAGTCGTGATGAAGATCCCGTGTAAAGACTATAATGCACGGGGCAACTTTCATGATCTTGTTTTCTGACATATGAAGTCGCCAGTTGATCGCCCATTATTATCCAAGTTTCTCAAACCACAGTTCCTCATGTGATGTTACTGCTGGCATGGAGCGAAGTTGCTGAACAATGCCCCCTGCCAACTCCTCGTTGATTTAATAAGCAGGCAGCAACAGTCGCTCTGCCCTCTAGTGGTACTCATTTGAAGTACAGTCGTCGAGTTTTTATTTTTTCATGTTTTATGATTGTTTTTCCTTTTGAAGAGGCTTTCCAAATATCGTGAGTGACACGGAAGTCTTTTCTACTTCATTTAGTGAATGAATCCAGCTCTATGGTACGGTGATCACACCTCCCTGATAACTTACGTCTGAGGCCCAGTTACACGGGTTCCCCTTTGAGAAATGGACTATGAAGCTTTGCAGGACGAATTCCATGGATGAGATATTGGGTTTAAAAGGTAAAAAGCCCTGAAACCTATTTTAACACGTGTTGATATGTCAAGGTACAATGTAACAGACCACTTGATGCATTTTGTAATACAGCATTATCACAACATGCAAGAGTCCGGGCTTCATAAGGCTCAGTACAACAGAGAAACACACAGTGATACCTTCAGCTCATTGCCAGACCTTTAACCCATTATTATACAATTGATAGCATTGCTATCATGGAAAAACTACCAATTTCGTTTTTAAAAAAAGTGATTTGAATGCAGTAGATAAATGAATGAAATATAACAGAAGATTACTGGTCTGTTACTTGGCACCCAGCATGTATATGAAATCCCAGACAAAGTCAAATAGATTCATTTAGAAGTGTGGCCAACAAGAAAACGTTATCTCTGACAGCAGCATGAAAAGCCTGTCCGATAACACAAGCTCTCCTGGGTGTGATGCCAGTCTCTTTATCCCTTGCACATGGACACAAGCTCTCCTGGGTGTGATGTCAGTCTCTTTGAACCCTTGCACATGGACACAAGCTCCCCTGGGTATGATGTCAGTCTCTTTATCCCTTGCACTTGGACACAAGCTCTTTGAGTCCAGGCCCTTGTTCCAACCATGTCTTTAATTCTGGATGGTAGGAGTATGGATAATTCGACATGATCCCTAAAAGTTGCTGGACAGTCTGCTCCACCTCCTCTCCTGTCATTGCCCAGCGGAGGGAGACAGAAGCACAGTGTGACTGTAATGCAGGGTGACCACAGCTGACAGGGACACTAACTGGTTCAGCTCTGAGGGACTGCAGAGCACATTAGCATTGGCATCAGCTCTTTCTTTACTTTGCTTTATTCTGAACTGTCTTGTTTTGCAGCAGTTCCCTTGCTCTCTGTTTGTATTGCAGTGTGTTTTTGTTTGAAGCAGTTCCCTTGCTCTCTGTTCGTATTGCAGTGTGTTTTTGTTTGAAGCAGTTCCCTTGCTCTCTATTCGTATTGCAGTGTGTTTTTGTTTGAAGCAGTTCCCTTGCTCTCTGTTCGTATTGCAGTGTGTTTTTGTTTGAAGCAGTTCCCTTGCTCTCTGTTCGTATTGCAGTGTGTTTTTGTTTTGAAGCAGTTCCCTACCCCATTAGTTAGAACTGTAGTGTATTTTTTTTCGGAGCGCGGCGCTGTGATGTCAAATGGTCCAGGATGCTCACTGTCAGACCCACAGAGCCCCAGTGCTGTAGATTACACGCGTGGGGAAGGTGACTGCATATTGGCCTATATAAGGTCTAAAGGGTTATTTACTACCTTCAATTATTTAAATGCTTTAAATGCCAACATTTGTGTTGTTTCTTGTTTTCATCCTGGTCTGGGTCACAGGAGAAGTTACTGAGCTCCTTTCACTGTGTGTTAGAACTCTTCAAAGTGATGGTAGATCAGGAATGGGTCGGAGCATTGTGCTCCCTCTAGTGGTGAATCTCGGAATTAGGGCTCAGGAATGGGTCTGAGCATTGTGCTCCCTCTAGTGGTGAATCTCGGAATTAGGCTTTTCAACACTGATGATTTCTCACATTGCCAGAACTGATTATTTTTTAAACGCATTTATTGAATAAAATGTATCCTCAACAGCATAACATTTTTTGTAGCGTATATTAGTTAGGCCAGGGGTGCTCAATCCTGGTCCTGGAGGGCCGATGCCCTCCTGGTTTATGTTCAAACTGTACACTAAATTGATTAATTGGACCAATTAAGCTTCTAGTAAGGGCTTGATTGGTCTAATTAAGTAATTTAGGGCACAGTTGCAACAAAAGCCAGGAGGGACATCGGCCCTCCAGGAGCAGGATTGGGCACCCCTGAGTTAGGCAGTTTATAATATTTGTTGTAATAAAATCTTTAAAAGAATGTAATTTCCAAAACCCCCACAAGAGGGCAATAATGAATTACATGCCAGTAACTCTCATTAAAAAATAACCATCAAATACTGTCGCTGTACTGCAATCCAGCTAGGTTTACCAAAATGCTGTGCAGCATAACACTACCAATATCTGATTTAATCTATACAGTAATGAGCTTTTATATAAAAAGGATTAAGGCTCATCAAGCAGAAGTTTGTTGGATAGGTCATTTAACCCCACCAGTGCCTGTGTGACAGACAGACAGACAGACAGACAGACAGACAGACAGACACCCAGACAGACAGGCTGGTACTCAGCTTCATTACATATCTATAGATAGATAGATAGATAGATAGATAGATAGATAGATAGATAAATAGATGCCCACAGTAAAGAACAGGCTTGTTTGTAAAGTCACTAGTTCTGAAATGAAGCTGATTGTCTCATTATGATCATATGAAACGCAATGCATCCTGACACTAGAAGGCTGAAATGGAATGTGGGTCTCCCTCCGAGTGAATCTGCTCCTTTATAGCGTTAACAGGGCTGGTCGCTTGTGAGACAGAGGAGGGTGTATTCAAAGTGCCCCTGGCACTCCTTTGTGGTATTGAGTGGAAGTGTTCAGGGGCTCTGGACAGACTGGCTTTATTACAGCTTCAGACTGCATCAAGGAGCTGTGTTTGCTGCCCTTTATTTTAGTGGCTGTTTATATTGCTGCCTCAGAGACTTTGGAAGCTGCTGCTGTGATCTGCTGACAGCACAGAAGTTCTCATTGCCTATTTGTGGAAATAGGACAGAGGTTTGGAGGTGTAATAGCTCCAAGTGTCTTATCAGCTTAAGGGATAGAGGTCAGGGGAGATTTGCCATCACTTTCACACACAGAGTCAGACAAGCTTGAGCTATAAGGTGTAGCCTGAAGGTTCTAATATACATTTTCTTCATTTTCACGGCACCCCTCATCATTGCAGTCACACATTTCATTTCCACAAAGATGTTAGAGTCACAGGGACATTCTCCTGCATTCTAGGAGCTGTTTAGGGTACTGTGTATTGTTCCTGCTTTGCTGAAGCTGCAGGCCAGGTGATGTATTTATTCAGAAAAGGGACCAACATGGCTTTTATTTCACACCAAAAATAATAAATAATCATTGGTTTTGTTATCAGCTTCATATTACTGTTGGAACAACAACCAATTGGGGGAAACGTATAAAGAAACCTCAATTTCACGAGACCATGAACCACAGAACTGGAGCCCAATACACAATGTGCTTCATTTCATTTACCTGTGCAATAACCTGGAATATCAAGGTCTGAGTGGAACTCCACAGGACTGGAGATCAATACACAATGTGCTTCATTTCATTTACCTGTGCAATAACCTGGAATATCAAGGTCTGAGTCGAACTCCACAGGACTGGAGATCAATACACAATGTGCTTCATTTCATTTACCTGTGCAATAACCTGGAATATCACGGTCTGTGTCAAACTCCACAGCTATGCAAGATGCAAAACCACGTGGAATAAAAACGACACTACTGGGGAGAGGGGGGGAGGCTCCGTGCAGTCACAGCTTTTACTCCAGTCTTTAATGAACTGCACTCGCAAATTAAAGAAATCTTACTTCAGGGTCGTTCTAGAAGTTTACCACAGTAACTGCACAGAGATTCGGTTTTCCCCATGCATTTACATGTATTTACTATGCTTTATAGTATAACACAGTCATTTTTTACAATGGTCAATGCTGTTTCTTTTTTGTTTGTTTGTTTGTTTTAACAAAAAGAAAATTATTAACAGTAATACACTCTACGAATATAGTGCCAGTATTAAATTATTCACAGTAATACACTCTACGACTATAGTGCCAGTATTAATGTCATTCGTTTACCGTATGCGTTTATGATTCTAGCAGCTAGCCTTTGTCTACGTAAGTCAGTTTTTAAGCAAAGGGATTTAAAGGAAGCCCTTATTGAACACTCATATTGAACAAACAACATAATTAACGCATGAAAATGTTTGCAATCACAAAGGGACTGCCAAGGAGGGAGTTCTTTGTTTACTTTAATTATACCCACGAGGCCTATGTGCTAATTTAATTAAACTGCAGCTCAGGTTATCTTCTTTTAAACAAGCGACTGCAATTACTCGCACCCAGAAGCATTCAGACACCACGTTGTTTATTCAAAGAGAATCCTTGACTCTTTAAGGCCGTGACGAGCTTCCTCGAAGCTCCTGATCAATTGCTCGCTGCGCTCTGGCACAGGTGCGGACGGAGGGTAATTACCTTATATACACACCTGTACAAAATATTAAACCGTTTAAGATTTTTCATAAAACCCTTTACTGTGATTTCATCGTTCGTGCATTACTGAATCCCAATCATGGCCAAAAGCCTTTACGAGAAACAAGTTCCACAACTCACTTCCAATTAAAAAAAAACATATTATTTGTACAAATACAATTAACACGACTCCTTCAAGCACGATTTGCTGGCTCGGATTAATTAGCAATACAGTCAAGAAAACGAATGGCGCAGCTTAGAATAAAGATCTTAAGGCTGGGTCTTAAACTGACTGAACACAAGCAAAGCAGGGATCTACAGACACATGTTAAATCAATACAGAAACGAGTAGGTGGGTAAAAGAGAGCAGTCAGTGATTGTTTTTTTTTCAAGCAGGTTTCTGGTCTAGGTCACGTTTTCCAAGTCGGGTCCCCGGTTGACTCTCGATAGTAATTTGTTTTTCCAGTCTCAAGGCAGAGCTCCAATCCTCTTACAATGTACCTGATCAGAAATGGATTACATCTTCATCTAACTCCTATGGTTACACTGCCGGTGACTTACAAGGGCGTACTGGGGAAAAAAATACATATACAACTGACCCGTTTCTAATAACCGAACGCGTGAAATCTAATGATCTGCTACGCAAATGAGGATACCTTGACTTCAGAAGTTTGTATTAATGTATTTATTTCAGATTGGCTGGATGTTGTTTTTTTAAATGATGTAAATTTTGCAGTCATGTATCAGATGTGCCTACAGGTATTGGTGCTGCGCTTGTGTAAATGGTGAGTTTGGGTAAGGCGGCTCTCTCTCCAGGGTGCTGCGCTTGTGTAAATGGCGAGTTTGGGTAAGGCGGCTCTCTCTCTCCAGGGTGCTGCGCTTGTGTAAATGGTGAGTTTGGGTAAGGCGGCTCTCTCTCCAGGGTGCTGCGCTTGTGTAAATGGTGAGTTTGTGTAAGGCGGCTCTCTCTCTCCAGGGTGCTGCGCTTGTGTAAATGGTGAGTTTGGGTAAGGCGGCGCTCTCTCTCCAGGGTGCTGCGCTTGTGTAAATGGTGAGTTTGGGTAAGGCGGCTCTCTCTCCAGGGTGCTGCGCTTGTGTAAATGGCGAGTTTGGGTAAGGCGGCTCTCTCTCTCCAGGGTGCTGCGCTTGTGTAAATGGTGAGTTTGGGTAAGGCGGCTCTCTCTCCAGGGTGCTGCGCTTGTGTAAATGGTGAGTTTGTGTAAGGCGGCTCTCTCTCTCCAGGGTGCTGCGCTTGTGTAAATGGTGAGTTTGGGTAAGGCGGCGCTCTCTCTCCAGGCTGCTGCGCTTGTGTAAATGGTGAGTTTGGGTAAGGTGACTCTCTCTCTCCAGGGTACTGCGCTTGTGTAAATGGTGAGTTGGGGTAAGGTGCTCTCTCTCCAGGGTGCCGCGCTTGTGTAAATGGTGAGTTTGGGTAAGGTGCTCTCTCTCCAGGGTGCTGCGCTTGTGTAAATGGTGAGTTTGGGTAAGGCGACTCTCTCTCTCCAGGGTACTGCGCTTGTGTAAATGGTGAGTTGGGGTAAGGTGCTCTCTCTCCAGGGTGCCGCGCTTGTGTAAATGGTGAGTTGGGGTAAGGTGCTCTCTCTCCAGGGTGCCGCGCTTGTGTAAATGGTGAGTTTGGGTAAGGCGGCTCTCTCTCTCCAGGGTGCTGCGCTTGTTCTCTTCTTGCGTACTGGAGGTTTTTTTTATAACGCCTGCTGAGAGAACCAGAAAGGGGTTGTGAAATAATGAGCTGGTGTCCCATGACAATAAAACACTACGCTTCAATCAGACTTTGGATGCAAGTTTACAATCTTTCTTTTCTTCGTTTTTTCTTTTCTTTTTTTGTTTATGCTGCAGACCGCGATGTTATTATATGGTCTGCACTGGTGAGATTAATGCATTCCCATTGAGTTGCGCGTGGAAGCAGAGTCCCGTACCTGGGATTTACAAAAAGCGAACGAAAAGAAGAGAAACACCCCGGAGAATTACGACTCTAGAAGCCGAGGAGACGCATCATGAAGAAGGAATGACCTCCGTTTTAACACTTTTACATTTTAAAGCGGCGTGTTTCTAACCCCGAAATGGTGAGTGTTGTTGTTGTTGGTGTGTGTGTGTGTGTGTGTCTGTGTGTGTCTATATATATATATATATATATATATATATATATATATATATATATATATATATATATATATACACACAGTATATATAATGTACAGTTCTTTGTTCATTTAGCCTTTTTCAGGTAAAACGTCAATGTTATTTTAATTTCCAAAATCATAATTTATCTCGTCAGTCCCCGAATTTGTTCGGAGACAATTATATTGTAACATTGATTGCATCAAACAAATATGTAATATTCGTACATAGTCTAAACATGTCCAAATAGAAAACCACACTCTAACAGCGGTCAATACTAAAAGAGGCTGAATGTATTGCAATACTTTCTTATATTCAACACAATAACACGATGTGGCTTGTTGTTGTTTATTCTTGTAGGCTGTAAAAAGTACTGTAATGATATAATACTATATTAAACTGCCATTAACACATTGCCTAACTAATATTAAATCATAGCTTTCAATGTATGATGCACGTGTTTCTTACTGTATATTTAAGATCAGGTCAATCATAGCTTTCAATGTATGATGCACGTGTTTCTTACTGTATATTTAAGATCAGGTCAATCATAGGTTTCAATGTATGATACACATGTTTCTTGCTGTATATTTACAATAAGGTTGACACTAACAAGGGGTCACTTTGCTGGCCTTGCATATCTGTGAAGTAACACAAGGATTAGTTCAGTTTAGCCAGACATCCACTGAGGATTACACAAGAATATCCATACCTGCCTCTCAGCCATTACACAATATCAGCTATTATACCCAATGCGCCCTAAATTACAAAACTAGAGACTGTTCAAAACCAGGCCCCGCAATAAAGTACTGAGAGTGTTTTCGCCTGTGGTATTTAATGAAACAAACGTAGAATGAAACAAATATGTAAATATATTAAATACGCAAAGCTAATTACTCAAACAAACCTCACATATTTTCATATTATTTTACAAAAACCTGAATTCTGAAGTTGCATGGCTAAATAATATATTGCTATTCTAGAAAGAGCTACTTTATTTCACTATGTATTTCTGTTGTCCATAGAGATGTGTGAAGTTGCTCCTGAAGGATTGATATCATTTACAGCCTAGCTCTGGACACCTATAGGAGGATGGGTAATATTCCAAAACACACCTACAGGACGATGGGTAATATTCCAAAACACACCTACAGGACGATGGGTAATATTCCAAAACCCTTCAGAGCCTTCCTGTTGGAGTTATCTAACCATCCACGGTGGCGCCACCCACAGTTAAAAGGCTTGTATAGAAAGCTGCCCTTGTATACGTCAATACTGTGGTTCCTGTTGGGGGTGTTGACCTTCCCCTGCAATGTCCAGTGTTTAATCTTTAAAGTAGGGGTCCTGGGACCCTGGGACTGTGACCCATTATTTTCCAAAGCCCTTCCCAACATTGCAGCTCAACTAGCAGTGGACCGGGCCAACAACGACGTGTCACTGGATTTAGGCTACAAGTTAGACTTCGTGGTGCTCCGAGAAGACTGCGAAACATCCACCGCACTGTCTGGATTTGTGGGCTATGAACACTCCGCCTCTGCTATCCTCGGCCCTCTGAACCCAGGCTACTGTGATGCCGCTACACTTCTGAGCAAGAACTGGGACAAGGCCATTTTCTCTTGGGCTTGTATCAACTACGAACTGGATACAGTGAAGAGCTTCCCTACCTTCTCTAGGACTTTGCCCTCGCCTACACGCGTGCTGTTCAGCCTCATGAAGCACTTCAGCTTGGCGAACGTGGGCATCGTTTCTTCCAGTGAGGATGTGTGGGTGGACACCGCTAGCAGGGTGGCCGATTCCCTCAGGAACATGGGTCTGCCTGTTGGCATCGTCATTTCCTTGGGTTATGGACCCGCAGGGATAGAGCAGACTCTTCAACAAATTAAAAGCGCGGGTCAGCTGAAGAGTGAGTATGGCTCTTTAGGTTTTATAAATATAATAACACAACACAGCACAAAGGAGTGGCAACCAAAAGCTTTAACATGCGTTTTCTTACCTCTTATTAGCATTAGAACCAGACTAGTAAGTTCCATTTTTCCCATTTGAAGGGCTTTGTTTTTAGTTAAATACACACAGCTCCAGATTAAACATTGCTGCTGCTTGCTAGTACCTAATCACTTCAAGTTAGTGGTCTCGAGGCAATCAGATACAACACAGGCCTGCAAGCAAGAGGGAAGCCAGTAAGATGAAGAACTCCACGTGTAATGGTTTATATTCAAATGTATGCACTCCTACAAAGATCAACCAAATGACTTGAAATGCAAAGTGAAGGATCCCATTGTGTTTCCATGGGATCTAGTATTAGTGAAGGATCCCATTGTGTTTCCATGGGATCTGGTATTAGTGAAGGATTCCATTGTGTTTCCTCTGATGGCACCCCGTTTAAACCATGGGATCTGGTATTAGTGAAGGATCCCATTGTGTTTCCATGGGGTCTGGTATTAGTGAAGGATCCCATTGTGTTTCCATGGGATCTGGTATTAGTGAAGGATCCCATTGTGTTTCCATGGGGTCTGGTATTAGTGAAGGATCCCATTGTGTTTCCATGGGATTTGGTATTACTCCAGGTAAAATAAATCTTTGTGTGCAAGTCTTGCTTTCAGGTAGTCTTGCACTTCCTTGGTCATTTCACAATGTATATATTTTGCTGAGGAGAGATTATTGTTTATTGATCCCAAGTTCAATAGGATCATTGTCTTGCAAGGGATGTATAACTTCAAAGTGTTTCATGTTCTGAATCTTCCTTTTAAGGCTTATTTATAATAATAATGTGTTTTTAATATTAACAGAGAGTGTGTTGAAATGACTCTCAGTTTGTCATTTTTAAAAAAAAAATTCTCCTGCAGTGCTTATTGTTGCTTTCCAACTTCATATGTTATAAAATACACCTTTAATAACAAAGCACTGCCGAATGGCTTGTGCTCTTTGGAATTGTTAATCACAGATTGAAAAGGTCTGGAATCTTCTGAAACACGGCATGCGTCAGGTTTTCTTTCCAAGTGTCATTTTTACATCCATAAGCATATTAAATGAAGTAGAGTTGATAGAATGATGTATCTTTTTAAAATTGAGTACTATGAAGTTGGAGAAAGGTGCCGAGGTGTGATGTTTCTTTTTATAGCCGTTCATAATAATGTACTTCCTTTAATTCAGGGAGGTTACATTTCCAGACATCTTGTTTATTTTAAATGGAGCTTCCCATTACAAAAGCATACAGAGGACTTTAGAACTACATTTTTATCTTCTTCTATGTGTACAGCTTACTCGTGTTGATCTTCTTTGTGTACAGCTTACTCGTGTTGATCTTCTATGTGTACAGCTTACTTGTGTTGATCTTCTATGTGTACAGCTTACTCGTGTTGATCTTCTATGTGTACAGCTTACTCGTGTTGATCTTCTATGTGTACAGTTTACTCATTTTGTTTGCTTTTAACTTTATGCTTTCCTGCTATACTCTTTTAAAATATAATACAGATGCATTCTTTTGCCTCTTGTCGGTGAGTCTGCTTCGTTACTTTACCTCTGCCAGAAGAGCTAGTCTCCTGCTCTACCGGCTGGCCTGGAAGAGCAGGAGAGAAGGTGGCTTCAATTCAGTGAAGGAATGCACCTTACTATAGAATACACCCTCTATAGTATAGAGCAGAATGCTGCCCATTGCATCAGAACTATTTGTTCATCTGTGTCCCTTATTGCAAAGTTCTAATTCCTTTCAATATGTAATCTACACTATTCCTTATCAATATGTAATCTACACTATTCCTTATCAATATGTAATCTACACTATTCCTTATCAATATGTAATCTACACTATTCCTTATCAATATGTAATCTACACTATTCCTTATCAATATGTAATCTACACTATTCCTTATCAATATGGAATCATCAACACTATTTCTTTTTAAACCCCACCCCCTGTTATTTATGTGGCCCTGAAAGTATATTTTCATCTTCTGTGTCGGTTTAACGAAAGGCATGAATCTGAAGATTGTTCTAGAAGTGTATGTGTTGTGTGCACGGTGTCTCATTCTGTATGGTTCCCTGGATAATTGTTCTAGAAGTGTATGTGTTGTGTGCACGGTGTCTTATACTGTATGGTTCCCTGGATAATTGTTCTAGAAGTGTATGTGTCATGTGCACGGTGTCTCATTCTGTATGGTTCCCTGGATAATTGTTCTAGAAGCATATGTGTCGTGTGCATGGTGTCTCATTCTGTATGGTTCCCTGGATAATTGTTCTAGAAGTGTATGTGTTGTGTGCACAGTGTCTTATACTGTATGGTTCCCTGGATAATTGTTCTAGAAGTGTATGTGTCATGTGCACGGTGTCTCATTCTGTATGGTTCCCTGGATAATTGTTCTAGAAGTGTGTGTGTCGTGTGCATGGTGTCTCATTCTGTATGGTTCCCTGGATAATTGTTCTAGAAGTGTGTGTGTCGTGTGCACAGTGTCTCATTCTGTATGGTTCCCTGGATAATTGTTCTAGAAGTGTATGTGTCATGTGCACGGTGTCTCATTCTGTATGGTTCCCTGGATAATTGTTCTAGAAGCATATGTGTCATGTGCATGGTGTCTCATTCTGTATGGTTCCCTGGATAATTGTTCTAGAAGTGTGTGTGTCGTGTGCACAGTGTCTCATTCTGTATGGTTCCCTGGATAATTGTTCTAGAAGTGTGTGTGTCGTGTGCACAGTGTCTCATTCTGTATGGTTCCCTGGATAATTGTTCTAGAAGTGTGTGTGTCGTGTGCACAGTGTTTCATTCTGTATGGTTCCCTGGATAATTGTTCCAGAAGTGTGTGTGTTGTGTGGACGGTGTCTCATACTGTATGGTTCCCTGGATAATTGTTCTAGAAGCGTATGTGTCGTGTGCACGGTGTCGCATTCTGTATGGTTCCCTGGATAATTGTTCTAGAAGCGTATGTGTCATGTGCACGGTGTCTCATACTGTATGGTTCCCTGGATAATTGTTCTAGAAGTGTATGTGTCGTGTGCACGGTGTCTCATACTGTATGGTTCCCTGGATTCTTCTTCAGGAGCGGCTATGGTAGCTGTATCTGAAATCCATGACCGATGATAATAGATACGAGGCAGCACTCCTGAAACAATAAGAGGGAGCCCTGAAACACCTGCCACTGACGGAGCCCAATGGTTCTGTACACAACATCCACACACCCTGCTTTGTTTGATGGTTTTCATTGATCGAATGCTTTTCAGACCTTATCCCCAGACTCTGCTCCTGCAAGCACGTGTTTTTTGTTGGTTATAACAGCTGCTGGCAAACTGCCTAACAACAAAAAGCTGTAAAAAGCACACTTGTCAGCTGTTTTGTAGAAGTGCCAGAAGTCCTAATTAAGGACATACTTGTTGGAAGCTGTACACCATTTATATGAGAGCAGGAGCGGTGCGGTTCTTGTGTAGCTGGTGTTTAGTTGCGTAATGTTAACTGTCAAACAGAAAGGTAATGAATGCATTGCACACTGCAATGAATGAAGCTATCAATCAATTAAAATGGCCACAGTGGCAGTATCAGGCTTGGTTGCAGTGTGTGTTTATGTTATTATTCACATGTGTTCAGTTCTATGCCCTGTAGAAGCTCCGAGGTCGTGCCCAGGGCCCTGCTTGGTTGCAACGTGTGTTTATGTTATTATTCACATGTGTTCAGTTCTATGCCCTGTAGAAGCTCCGAGATCGTGCCCAGGGCCCTGCTTGGTTGCAATGTGTGTTTATGTCATTATTCACATGTGTTCAGTTCTATGCCCTGTAGAAGCTCCGAGGTCGTGCCCAGGGCCCTGCTTGGTTGCAGTGTGTGTTTATGTCATTATTCACATGTGTTCAGTTCTATGCCCTGTAGAAGCTCTGAGGTCGTGCCCAGGGCCCTGCTTGGTTGCAGTGTGTGTTTATGTCATTATTCACATGTGTTCAGTTCTATGCCCTGTAGAAGCTCCGAGGTCGTGCCCAGGGCCCTGCTTGGTTGCAGTGTGTGTTTATGTCATTATTCACATGTGTTCAGTTCTATGCCCTGTAGAAGCTCCGAGGTCGTGCCCAGGGCCCTGCTTGGTTGCAGTGTGTGTTTATGTCATTATTCACATGTGTTCAGTTCTATGCCCTGTAGAAGCTCCGAGGTCGTGCCCAGGGCCCTGCTTGGTTGCAGTGTGTGTTTATGTCATTATTCACATGTGTTCAGTTCTATGCCCTGTAGAAGCTCCGAGGTCGTGCCCAGGGCCCTGCTTGGTTGCAGTGTGTGTTTATGTCACTATTCACTGTGGTTTGTTTTGTGTGTTTCAGTCATTATCATGTGCATGCACTCTGTACTGATTGGAGGTGAGGAGCAGGCTGCCTTCCTGGTGAAAGCCAGTGAAATGGGGTTGACAGACGGGAGATACATCTTTCTACCGTATGACACTTTGCTCTACAGTCTCCCATACAAAAGCAACTCCTTCTTCATGTTGGGCAACAACAGCCAGCTCCGAGAAGCGTACGACTCGGTATTGACAATCACAGTGGAGTCCGGGGAGAGCTCATTTTACGAAGCCTTCGACAAGGCGAAACAGCAGGGGGAGATAAAGACACTGCTGCAACCGGAACAGGTAGCGTGGCTTTTTCTTAACCCTTTATCTTGTGTCTCTGTGTGACAAGAACCATGTACACGACTTGGACAAATTGGCCCATTTCATGTGTGTGGCCATATTAGCATAAACTCCCGGGGTATATAATGTTTTTATCTTTCACACTTCAAACACATGCTCCAGCAACTTCCACACTTCCAGAATCATCTACACACAATGCACTTCATCCCAAACCTTTAATACCTACCTTCATTTCACTATCAGATTGCAAATGCATTGCTCTTCATTACCACACTGAGATGATTGAAACACACATTCTGTATACAGCAGATCCACTGAGATGATTGAAACGCACATTCTCTATACAGCAGATCCACTGAGATGATTGAAATACACATTCTCTATACAGCAGATCCACTGAGATGATTGAAACGCACATTCTCTATACAGCACACACATTCGTAAATTAACCATACTGTTTATAAATTAACCATACTGTTTATAAATTAACCATACTGTTTGTAAATTAACCATACTGTTTGTAAATTAACCATACTGTTTGTAAGTTAACCATGCCGGTGTTAAGGGCTCACAGTGAACATGTGGATTTCCATTTCTTCAGGTCTCACCCCTGTTTGGCACAATCTACAATGGCATTTATCTCATGGCCAAAGCCATGGACAACGCCAGGAAGTTTGGTGTCTGGGTCACCGGAACTTCCTTGCCCAAATACATCAGGAATGTGACATTTAACGGGTTCAACCAGAGGATTGGGACCAACGTCAAGGGGGACGGCGTTACCAACTACGTCATCCTGGACTCAAACGGGCAAAGCAGCCAGCTATACAGCACCTACGTGATAGACATGTCCTCGGAACTGCTGGGCTTCATGGGCAGATCCATTCACTTCCCTGGGGGGGCCCCGCCCCCCGCTGATTCCACTTGCTGGTTTGATCCATATTCCATCTGCAACGGAGGTAACATGTCTCTTGTATCTGTATTTATTTCTGCATTTTCCTTCACTCTTTGGTTCCCAAATTATGAACAATCTTAGATAGAATCATTTAAAAATGATTGCTCAGGAATCAAAGGGTTAATAAGGGGAAGTACAGGACCCCCTTGTAAATGATATGCAAAGCTCAAGGGTTCTACCCTGATTACCCCTTCCTCTCCACTTCATCATCACCCTTCATCACAGATTCACTAGAATAATGTAATATGAAATATATACATACTGTATCACACAACCGTGACCCCGCCCCCGATCCTGACCCCGCCCCTGACCCGGACCCCGCCCCCGCCCCACCTCTGACACCGCCCCTGATCCTGCACATGCACTGCAGCAGATATAAAGCCTCTCTTTAAACTGTTGCTTTTTATCTTCCAGGTGTGGAGCTGACCTTTGTGATTCTGGTGTTTGCCCTCATCTTCACTTTGTGTCTGGGAGGTGTGGGGTTACATCTTCTCATAAGGTCAATATCACTTTTAATACTGATGTCTTCCTAATCAGAGGAAGAATGGAACTGGGTTTGTAGAAATGGCATAAGCATGCTTTTAATATTTTAAATCCCAACACACAGGTTCAATTTACAGGTGTTTCTGCACCGGCAGCTATTCCAGTAGCAGACTTTCTGAATGGCTGCACACATACCTTTTAATTCTGTGTGTACACCCACTGCCACAGTGGCAGCCCTGATACGCTGGGTAACTGCACCCCACACACCCCCTAACCCACCCAATATGAATCTCACCACGAATGCCCTGGGTATTCAAACCCTCTCTTCATTGAAATGGTTCAGTTCTGTGTGGCTCCTCCTTGCTGTTTTGCAGACCCTCTCTTCATTGAAATGGCTCAGTTCTGTGTGGCTCCTCCTTGCTGTTTTGCAGACCCTCTCTTCATTGAAATGGCTCAGTTCTGTGTGGCTCTTCCTTGCTATTTTGTGTAACATGTAACCTGTCCTCTTACAGGCGACACCTCCAGCAGAACCAGCTTGTGAAAGGACCCAATAAAATGGTGCTGTGCCTGGAGGATCTGACCTTCATCAGCCCTCAAATGAGCAAAAGAGTACGTCTGCAGCAACAGGGTTTTAAGCATTCCGCAGGCTTCTTCCAGCTCCATAACTGCAATCAAATAAACCCCCTCCTTATTCGTTGCATTGAGGCACTGCGGAATGTGCATTTCAGACATGCTCGAAGCATCATGAGAGCTGAACCCACCGGAGAGGCTGTGGATGGGATCAGCAAGGGCAGCGGATCTGCTTTAAATCACAACGCATCATTCTGGTGACTCTGTATATAATTTTCAGGCTGAACCGTTTGTCACCCTGCAGATTAACAAAACTATTTAAAGACAGTCTTAAAGATTTTATTCATAAAAAAACCCACAATTTAATGCTTTGTGAATACGGCTCATCGGGCTGCACAAAGCAGCACTCTAGATATTAATGCTTTGTGAATACGGCTCATCGGGCTGCACAAAGCAGCACTCTAGATATTAATGCTTTGTGAATACGGCTCATCGGGCTGCACAAAGCAGCACTCTAGATATTAATGCTTTGTGAATACGGCTCATCGGGCTGCACAAAGCAGCACTCTAGATATTAATGCTTTGTGAATACGGCTCATCGGGCTGCACAAAGCAGCACTCTAGATATCAATGCTTGTGAATACGGCTCATCGGGCTGCACAAAGCAGCACTCTAGATATCAATGCTTTGTGAATACGGCTCATCGGGCTGCACAAAGCAGCACTCTAGATATCAATGCTTTGTGAATACGGCTCATCGGGCTGCACAAAGCAGCACTCTAGATATTAATGCTTTGTGAATACGGCTCATCGGGCTGCACAAAGCAGCACTCTAGATAGCATCAAGTCTGTAACCTTTTCATTTCTCTTTTTAGAAGCTGACACTCAATGGAGTGAGCGAATCAAAAAGCACCAATGAAGGGAGGAGTGTGAAATCCACAGCGCAATCTCAATCGATGAAGAGCATCATCGACGCAACACAAGACACGTCCAATATAGCGGTTTATGAGGTACATAGACACAGCCTCAGAGCCTGATGCTGGTGCATTACACACTGCCTGGATCTTTACACACAGCCTGGTGCTTAAAGTAATCCTTCAGTAAAGAAATGTGGCACCCATGAAATGTTTCAGTGGACCAGCTATTCTGGAGTGTATATGTGCACATTTTGATTATAATTACGGTGTATTTACATAGTAGTTACTTTGTAAATACAGTTGTACTTACGCATCATTACAATGTTATTATGCATAGTTACAATGCACATAATGTGTAAATCTTTTTGCATGACATATGCAAGTACACAATTGTGTCAGAAAAGGGTTAGGCGTTAGGAGGGTTAGAGTTAGGAGTAGGTTTAGAGTTAGCTTAGGGTAAGGTTAGGTTAGGGTTAGGGTTATATCATGCAATAAGTGTAATATATATATATATATATATATATATATATATATATATATATATATATATATATATATATATATATATAAATAAATTAGGATTTTAACAGAAGTGATACTGTTTTTGTAATAGACATTTCTTGGATAAGCAGATTAACTATCTTGCTCTATATATGCTTATATATTAATGCTCTAGTTGAAACTATATGCTGGGGTATTGGGATCACTGGCTGCAATCACCACACGGCTGCTTCACTGCAATAACTGTGCTGTTCCTGTAACGACAGGGGGACTGGGTTTGGCTGAAGAAGTTTGAAGACGGAGCTTTCAGAGAAATCAGAGCGAGCACGACCAGCATTCTCAGAAAAGTATGTGCATTGCATAGGGGTGGTTTGAAGCAATGGGGCTTTGTTTTGAAGCAAACTGCAAAGACAAAGGCACATTCTCAGAGAGGAATACAAGTATTGTATGTGTAAAAAAAAAAAAAAGTGCGTATGTAGGAACGGTTCTTTTATTGCCCTGAATAGATTTTTACCCGGAAATGAATACTGTTTTAAAATGGAGAACATTGCCTCTTAGGAAATGTATTTTTCTTCTTCTTGGTTTACAGATTGACACGCACATGCACACGCACACACACACTGACACACACACGCACACGCGCACGCGCACACACGCACACACGCACACGCACACACACGCACACACACACACAGACACGCATGTGCACATGCACACACACACACACACACACACACACACACCACACATACACACACACACACACTGACACACACACACGCACATGCACGCACACGCACACACACACACCCATGCATGCACATGCACACACACGCACACGCACATGCACACGCACACACACACACACACACTGACACACACACATACACACACACACACATACACACACACACACATACACACACACACACACACACATACACATACACATACACACACACACACACATACACACACTGACACACACACACATACACACACACTGACACACACACACACACACAGGCTCACACAGGCACACACACACAGGCTCACACACACACACACACAGGCACACACACGCACACAGACGCACACACACGCACACACAGAGGCTCACAAAGGCACACCCACTCAAGAGCAACTATAATCAGCAACTTAAACATGATTTATTTGTATTTATGTATTTGTGTTTTCAGCTTGCTCCTGTGTTACTGTGTTTATAACTGTGTGTTCATTCATGCTTGTTGTTCAGCTTGCTCCTGTATTACTGTGTTTATAACTGTGTGTTCATTCATGCTTGTTGTTCAGCTTGCCCCTGTATTGCTGTGTTTATAGCTGTGTGTTCATTCATGCTTGCTTCTTCACACCGAGGTTTCCCCTCACAGTCTCTTGCTTGTGTTTTCTCCTCCTCCTCCTGCCCTGGCTAGATGAAGGATTTGCGCAATGAGAATGTGAACCCGTTCCTGGGGTTCTTCTCAGACAGCGGTGTGAATGCTGTTGTGACAGAGCATTGCTCTCGGGGAAGCCTGCAGGATCTGCTCAGAAACGACGATGTGAAACTCGACTGGATGTTCAAGTCCTCTCTGCTGCTGGATCTTATCAAGGTAAAGGCTGCTGTTACAGTAATAATAATAATTTCATAAAGCCTACCTGCTGTGTAGGTCTCACCTGTGCAGTTTGGGAAGACGTATTGCACTGGGTTAAACACATCTCTCAGTTTGCATGCATTGCTTTCAGAGTGTATGTTACACTTGCACTTCCTAATTCAGTACTGCAGACTGAGAGCTTTCTTTAGCCAGGTGTGGCCCCGAGTATAATAAAAAACAGTTTTCTGTAACATGTTCTTCTTTCCTAGCGACCTTCCCAGTGAATGCAAGTGCATCGGAGGTAACATTGTCTAGAATGAAACCTCACCCCCTGACATTGCAGCACAGGCTTGAACAGACGCATTACATTCCAGTCCTGTCTCTCCAGGGCATGAAGTATCTGCACCACAGAGACTTCCCTCACGGCCGCCTCAAGTCTCGGAACTGTGTGGTGGACGGGCGCTTCGTGCTGAAAATCACTGACTACGGGTTCAATGAGCTGCTTGAGGCTCAGAAAGCTCCGTACGAACCAGGCCCACCGGAAGGTAGCTATGAAGAGACACAGAGGATCATGTACATTATTTAAGCACAATTTGGTAACACTTTACATTGTGTCTCTAATTACTGAGTGCTTACATAGTAGTTACTTAGTAAATACATGTGTACTTACGCACAATTACAGTGTTATTATGCATAGTTACAATGTACCTAACCCTAACCCTTTTCTTATAGAACTGTGTAATTACATAAATCGTGTAAAAAGATTCCCACATTAAGTGCATTGTAACTGTGTGTAATAACATTGTAAGTGTGTGCAAGTACACATGCATTTACTATGGAACTGCTGTGTGAATACGCAGTAATAAGAGCCTGATAAATCAGGGCACATCGTAAAGGGTTTTTTGTATGTGTCTATGTGGCCCCCTGAAAGCAGGCATTGACTCCCCAGCGGCTCGTCTGGTGAAAGCTCCCCCTCATGGAGTGCAGGGTGAGGCATGCTGCACGGAGCTGGCAGCATGCACTCCTGTTGGTTAGGGAGGAACTTTGGCTGCAGATACTTTGTCTGATACAGCACCCCCTACTGGTCAGGATGGTAGCACGACAGCTTGGTGGTTTTTAAACTTCGTCACATTTTGTTTGTTTGCTTGTTTTTTGTTCATATTGTTAAATGTATCCCCTGATTCAGTCTTTGGATAGCATGTCTAGTTTTCTATATGAATGTCACATGACTGCACTCGGAATAAACGCCCCCTCCTGATTGCTTCCAGAGCTCTTTTGGACAGCCCCAGAGTTCCTCAGAGACGTGGAGATCTCCCGGAAGGGGACCTACAAGGGAGATGTTTACAGTTTTGCTATTATACTACAGGAAGTTGTCGTCCGCGGGTCACCCTACTGCATGCTGGGACTCAGCCCTGAAGGTAGTTGATCCTGCTGACGTTAGAGACACCGATTCAGATGCAGACACTGATTCGGTGCAGATAACTCTTGTCCTGTGTAATCAGGAAATGCTGATCCCCACCCCCTCTGCTCCCAGAGCTGCTGTATTTGTCCCAGATATGTGTAAGAAGATTAGTTATAGGCATCTGCTGAAAGATAAGTCACAGGTTTGGTTTTGTTCAGAGAATGGGGATTAAGATTAGGTTTCATTTGCACACATGACATTATTCAGGTACTGATTACTGGTACTTTTTTATTATTGTATTTATTAAAGTTACTGCACTATCCTCTTCTTCTTCATGTTATTATTATGTGTGGCTCAGAGGACTAGCGGTTCCCCAACTGAAAACTCACACGCATGAATATGGACCTGCTGCTGTAGGCTGATGAAAACAAATGATTGAAATGATCAGTAATTCTTTCTGTTACAGAGATCATAAGAAAGGTAAAGAAGCCTCCCCCAATGTGCAGGCCAACTGTGGCCCCGGACCAGGCCCCTCTGGAGTGCATTCAGATGATGAAACAGTGTTGGAGTGAGCAGCCAGACAGGAGGCCTGCTTTCGATGACATTTTTGACCAAGTGAGAACTTTGAGAGCATTATTCTCAAATCTCCTTCTCCTTCTCTTTCTTCTCCTTCCTCTCCTTCTTCTTCTCCTTCTCTTTCTTCTCCTTCTCCCTCTCCTTCTTCACCCTCTTCTTCTCATTCTCCTTCTCTTCTCCTTCTTTTCCTTCTCCCTCTCCTTCTTTACCCTCTTCTTCTCATTCTCCTTCTCTTCTCCTTCTTTTCCTTCTCCCTCTCCTTCTTTACCCTCTTCTTCTCATTCTTCTCTTCTCCTTCTTTTCCTTCTCCCTCTCCTTCTTCACCCTCTTCTTCTCAGTCTCCTTCTCTTCTCCTTCTTTTCCTTCTCCCTCTCCTTCTTTACCCTCTTCTTCTCAGTCTCCTTCTCTTCTCCTTCTTTTCCTTCTCCCTCTCCTTCTTTACCCTCTTCTTCTCATTCTCCTTCTCTTCTCCTTCTTTTCCTTCTCCCTCTCCTTCTTCACCCTCTTCTTCTCATTCTCCTTCTCTTCTCCTTCTTTTCCTTCTCCCTCTCCTTCTTCACCCTCTTCTTCTCATTCTCCTTCTTCTTCTCCCTCTTCCCCTTCTTCTCTTTCTCTTTCTTCTCCTTCTCTTCTCCTTCTTCTTCTCCCTCTTCTCCTTCTTCTCCTCTCTTCTCCTTCTCCCTCTCCTTCTTCACCCTTTTCTTCTCAGTCGCCTTCTCTTCTCCTTCTTCTCCCTCTTCCCCTTCTTCTCTTCCTCTTTCTTCTCCTTCTCTTCTCCTTCTTCTCCTCTTTCTCTTTCTTCTCCTTTTCCCTCTCCTTCTTCACCCTCTTCTTCACCTCATTCTCCTCTTCTTCTTCTTCTTCTTCTTCTTCTTCTTCTTCTTCTTCTTCTTTTAATGTGGAAGAACTGAAAGTGTGATTGCCAAAGAAGCAAGTACTTGAAAAGCCCCACTTTTTGAAACTGAGACCATCGTGTTTGCTCTGACTAATGAGTGTAATTGGATGCTTATAAATGTTAATTATAATGTGCATAATAACACAAGAAGTTGCCTTTTTTCTTTCCCTCTCTAGTTTAAAACTATTAACAAAGGCAAAAAGACCAATATCATCGACTCAATGCTCAGGATGCTTGAGCAATACTCCAGTAATCTGGAGGATTTAATCAGAGAGAGGACAGAGGAGCTGGAGGTGGAGAAACAGAGGACAGAAAAGCTGCTGGCAGAGATGCTGCCTCCGTAAGTATCACACAGTGTTACAGCGGGACCATACTGAACACACAGCACCCAATCACACAGTGATACAGCGGGACCATACTGAACACACAGCACCCAATCATACAGTGATACAGTGGGACCATACTGAACACACAGCACCCAATCACACAGTGATGTAGTGGGACCATACTGAACACACAGCACCCAATCACACAGTGATGCAGTGGGACCATACTGAACACACAGCACCCAATCACACAGTGATGCAGTGGGACCATACTGAACACACAGCACCCAATCACACAGTGATGTAGTGGGACCATACTGAACACACAGCACCCAATCATACAGTGATGCAGTGGGACCATACTGAACACACAGCACCCAATCACACAGTGATGCAGTGGGACCATACTGAACACACAGCACCCAATCACACAGTGATGCAGTGGGACCATACTGAACACACAGCACCCAATCGTATAGTGATACAGTGGGACCATACTGAACACACAGCACCCAATCACACAGTGATGCAGTGGGGGCATGACCATACTGAACACACAGCACCCAATCACACAGTGATACAGTGGGACCATACTGAACACACAGCACCCAATCACACAGTGATGTAGTGGGACCATACTGAACACACAGCACCCAATCACACAGTGATGCAGTGGGACCATACTGAACACACAGCACCCAATCACACAGTGATGCAGTGGGACCATACTGAACACACAGCACCCAATCACACAGTGATGTAGTGGGACCATACTGAACACACAGCACCCAATCATACAGTGATGCAGTGGGACCATACTGAACACACAGCACCCAATCACACAGTGATGCAGTGGGACCATACTGAACACACAGCACCCAATCACACAGTGATGCAGTGGGACCATACTGAACACACAGCACCCAATCGTATAGTGATACAGTGGGACCATACTGAACACACAGCACCCAATCACACAGTGATGCAGTGGGGGCATGACCATACTGAACACACAGCACCCAATCACACAGTGATACAGTGGGACCATACTGAACACACAGCACCCAATCACACAGTGATGCAGTGGGACCATACTGAACACACAGCACCCAATCACACAGTGATGCAGTGGGACCATACTGAACACACAGCACCCAATCACACAGTGATGCAGTGGGACCATACTGAACACACAGCACCCAATCACACAGTGATGTAGTGGGACCATACTGAACACACAGCACCCAATCACACAGTGATGTAGTGGGACCATACTGAACACACAGCACCCAATCACACAGTGATGTAGTGGGACCATACTGAACACACAGCACCCAATCATACAGTGATGCAGTGGGACCATACTGAACACACAGCACCCAATCATACAGTGATGTAGTGGGACCATACTGAACACACAGCACCCAATCATACAGTGATGCAGTGGGACCATACTGAACACACAGCACCCAATCATACAGTGATTCATTTTAAGCAACGCCGTTCAAACTTTATGGTTTTCCTGAATAAATCAATAAAACCCGAAGACTGATACACGTTTCCGTTGTGTGCTGTGTCTCGTTGCAGCTCTGTGGCGGAGGCTCTTAAAACTGGCGGGACAGTGGAGCCCGAGTACTTTGATGAGGTCACCATCTATTTCAGTGACATCGTCGGATTCACCACCATCTCAGCCCTAAGCGAGCCAATCGAGGTGGTCAACCTCTTGAATGACCTCTACACACTCTTTGATGCTGTTTTAGCCAACCATGATGTTTACAAGGTGAGAGAAAGGAGGTGAAAAGAGATGCACATTTCCAACAGCGAGCAGCCACGCCAGCATTGAAGCTCATGGCTTGGAAACACTGGCCCAGTATACAACGCTTTCATTTTCCAGGGTAAAGTGAACACAAATTATGTTGTTCTGGGACCCCAGTGGCTCCCCTAGTAAAAAGAGGGCCGTGCGGAGTGCAGTTTGAATTCCAAAAGATCCATCTGGCTACGAGCCCGCAGGGAGTGTTGCATTGGCATTTGCGCTCCTGCAGCGTTAAGCCAAGAGGAACACAAAGCCACTTTGTGGCTTGGCTTGGAACTTGGTTTCAGGAGACTAGGTTTCAGGCCACAGCATGGCACACCAGGGGAGACTTGGGGTTTCAAGCCCCTGTTCTTGAAAAAGTGGCTTTGTGTTCCCTCAGTTTTAGGGATCAAAGTTAGCTGGTGATAGATCACCCCATTGCTCACTCAGATACAGCCATTCCTGAAGGCTTTGATGTGTATAAACTCCTACCAGCAACATCAGCACATTGCAGTTAATAAAAAAGCCTTCAGAAAGGTTAATTCCAGCCCCCTCTGCCATTGAAATGCAGGGCTGATTCTGAAACAGCAAACATCTTTCCAAATGAGGCTGATTCTGAAACAGCAAACATCTTTCCAAATGAGGCTGATTCTGAAACAGCAAACGTCTTTAGAAATGAGACCTCATTGGAGCCGTGCTTTCAGAGATATTGTGGTATTCATGAAGTGCCAGAGGCTCGGGCCGCTCTTTCTTGACTTGCCTTCACCAGGTAGAAACGATTGGCGA
Organism: Acipenser ruthenus; assembly: GCF_902713425.1. NCBI lineage: Eukaryota > Metazoa > Chordata > Actinopteri > Acipenseriformes > Acipenseridae > Acipenser > Acipenser ruthenus. The sequence goes on from NC_081196.1 coordinate 151,450, forward strand.
TGCCTACATGGTGGCTTCGGGACTCCCGAAAAGGAACGGGAACAAGCATGCTGCAGAGGTAGCCAACATGTCTCTGGATATCCTGAGCTCTGTGGGAACCTTTAAAATAAGACATATGCCTGACGTCCCCATGAGGATACGAATAGGATTACATTCAGGTGAGGAAACACCGGCCGACAGTCATTCCTGAGAAAACAACACAATCCAAGAGCTGTTTTCATATGGTTGTATTGTCCAATCTACAATGCAAGGGAGTAAGAAAAAAACATTGAGTTATTCATTAGGGTTAGAGTTAGGGTTAGGGTTAGGGTATGAGATAGGGTTAGGGTTAGGGTTATAAATATATACCAGTAATATCAAGAATCATTAGAAGAATTCAAATCTGAAGAAATCTGCAGCAGTAGCACAAACTAGTTTGTGATGTGTCATGTTATGCAATCCATTATTTTTATATGCCTCTGAACAGCCAGCTAGTGAGTGGATGAATACTATAATTGCACTGCTATATTTAAAGATACGGTTTTCAAACAAAGGGAGAGTGCTTTTCTAATGTTCTCCTCGCTTAGATAACCCTATTTGTTGTTCTCTTCCCTCCCTTGACATCTGCACCAGGCTCCTGTGTAGCGGGAGTGGTCGGCCTCACAATGCCTCGGTACTGTCTGTTTGGAGACACGATCAACACAGCATCCCGCATGGAGTCCACCAGCCTGCGTATGTAATCTCCTCCTCCACCCCTCCTCCAAGCCTGCGTATGTAATCCCCTCCTCCACCCTGAATCCTGAATCCCGCTGCAGCAGCAATAGGGATTAGGTGTTCATTTTGTTAACAATAATGCTGTTTTAACTATTTGTGTGTTTGCTTTCAATACAAAAACTAATTAATTAATTTTTTTTTTTTTAACAATTTATATGTAATTGCATGTGGTTGCTAAAAGCTTACAAAAATAATATTTAAAGAATTACGTGTAGCAATCAAAGCAAAATCTCACAGGATTCTTGTTACTTTTCCTGCACATTGTCAATAGCTAAAATTTACTAATTTATTAATGAAATGACCTGTTTGTTGCTCGTTCTGAAATGACGTGTTTGTTGCTCGTTCTGAAATGACGTGTTTGTTGCTCGTTCTGAAATGACCTGTTTGTTGCTCGTTCTGAAATGACGTGTTTGTTGCTCGTTCTGAAATGACGTGTTTGTTGCTCGTTCTGAAATTACGTGTTTGTTGCTCGTTCTGAAATGACGTGTTTGTTGCTCGTTCTGAAATGACGTGTTTGTTGCTCGTTCTGAAATGACGTGTTTGTTGCTCGTTCTGAAATGACGTGTTTGTTGCTCGTTCTGAAATGACCTGTTTGTTGCTCGTTCTGAAATGAAGTGTTTGTTGCTCGTTCTGAATTGACGTGTTTGTTGCTCGTTCTGAAATGACGTGTTTGTTGCTCGTTCTGAAATGAAGTGTTTGTTGCTCGTTCTGAAATGACGTGTTTGTTGCTCGTTCTGAAATGACCTGTTTGTTGCTCGTTCTGAAATGACCTGTTTGTTGCTCGTTCTGAAATGACGTGTTTGTTGCTCGTTCTGAAATGACGTGTTTGTTGCACGTTCTGAAATGACGTGTTTGTTGCTCGTTCTGAAATGACGTGTTTGTTGCTCGTTCTGAAATGACGTGTTTGTTGCTCGTTCTGAAATGACGTGTTTGTTGCTCGTTCTGAAATGACGTGTTTGTTGCTCGTTCTGAAATGACGTGTTTGTTGCTCGTTCTGAAATGACGTGTTTGTTGCTCGTTCTGAAATGACGTGTTTGTTGCTCGTTCTGAAATGACGTGTTTGTTGCTCGTTCTGAAATGACGTGTTTGTTGCTCGTTCTGAAATGACGTGTTTGTTGCTCGTTCTGAAATGACGTGTTTGTTGCTCGTTCTGAAATGACGTGTTTGTTGCTCGTTCTGAAATGACGTGTTTGTTGCTCGTTCTGAAATGACGTGTTCGTTGCTCGTTCTGAAATGACGTGTTTGTTGCTCGTTCTGAAATGACCTGTTTGTTGCTCATTCTGAAATGACGTGTTTGTTGCTCGTTCTGAAATGACGTGTTTGTTGCTCATTCTGAAATGTTTTTTTTCATTATTATTATTTTATTTCCAGCTTATAGAATCCATGTCAATCAAAGCACTGTGAAAATCCTCCGTTCACTCAATGAAGGCTACCTGATAGACGTCAGGGGGAAAACAGAATTAAAGGTACGGTACGCAAAATCATTTTCCACACTGTATGTACTGTCTGCCTTGCCACTTTATTTGGACCTGTCTCCCCGCTGGATCAAGGTTCACTGTGGCATGACGTGGCGTGGCGTGGTGTGGAGTGGCATGGTGTGGAGTGGCAAGGCTGTAGTTTACTCCATGTACCCTGATGGCAATGGCTGCTTTCAAGCTGATAATGCAATCCTCCAACGGGAGTGGATTGAGGAGCAAGACATCCACCAGGAGTGGACTGGAGCTCCCAATACAGATCAAATCAGCAGGCAGACAGTGAGAGTCTCTTCCACCAGGAGTGGACTGGAGCTCCCAATACAGATCAAATCAGCAGGCAGACAGTGAGAGTCTCTTCCTGACAATGTGTTTTTCTTTCTGTTATTTTAGGGAAAGGGCATTGAAGAAACATACTGGCTTGTGGGTAAAAAAGACTTTCAGAAACCTTTACCGAGCCCCCCAGATATCAAGCCAGGGTAAGGATGATGGGTTCTGTTATGTATTCAGTATGTGTGATTCAGATATCAAGCCAGGGTAAGGATGATGGGTTCTGTTATGTATTCAGTCTGTGTGATTCAGATATCAAGCCAGGGTAAGGGTGATGGGTTCTGTTATGTATTCAGTCTGTGTGATTCAGATATCAAGCCAGGGTAAGGATGATGGGTTCTGTTATGTATTCAGTCTGTGTGATTCAGATATCAAGCCAGGGTAAGGATGATGGGTTCTGTTATGTATTCAGTCTGTGTGATTCAGATATCAAGCCAGGGTAAGGATGATGGGTTCTGTTATGTATTCAGTCTGTGTGATTCAGATATCAAGCCAGGGTAAGGATGATGGGTTCTGTTATGTATTCAGTCTGTGTGATTCAGATATCAAGCCAGGGTAAGGATGATGGGTTCTGTTATGTTTTCAGTCTGTGTGATTCAGATATCAAGCCAGGGTAAGGATGATGGGTTCTGTTATGTATTCAGTCTGTGTGATTCAGATATCAAGCCAGGGTAAGGATGATGGGTTCTGTTATGTATTCAGTCTGTGTGATTCGGATCATTAGCAGTTCTACACTGTTTTAATGTTCAGCATCCCAGTAATGATCCCAGTTTATCTTTAAATACACATGTGGTAACGTGCAGGTCACATTATTAATACAGCGCTCCCTCATTATTTCATGATTGGATAATCCACTCGTTCCATGAAGTCATGTGTACAGTGCACTGCCCTTCACTGTACTGTATCAGGGCTCTTCACTAATGCACTCTTTTGTGTATTTTGTGCTTGTTTGATGTGTAGTCAGACACAGAAATCTAGCTGGAGCACTGCATCAGATTACAGTGACACACATGTATAATTTTCTTTCACAAGTTTCAGAATCTCAGAATTATCTTACTTGCTGTTTTCATTTTATGTTGGTTCTGTTCATTTGGGTAAAGAACAAACAAAACCCACAGGACAGTACAGTAAGCATTGCATTATTATTTCTTGATATGGGTTTGGTTTTGGCATGCCAGCAGTGTACAGTAAGCATTGCATTATTATTATTTCTTGATATGGGTTTGGTTTTGGCATGCCAGCAGTGTACAGTAAGCATTGCATTATTATTTCTTGATATGGGTTTGGTTTTGGCATGCCAGCAGTAACAATTTGATGGACCTCAGGAACATTTCTTGTAGTTACAAACCAATGGGACGAAGCTTGCTGCATTGTGGCACCTGGTCTTTGGCTTGGCACTCTTTTAATATATTGTCTTGGGGGATGTATCATTTGTAATACACTACAGGGACAATAACCATGGCCTGCAACCCGAAGAAATTGAGGCGTTCAGAAGAATGAAAACTGAGAAAACTCCTTGATTAAACTGAGCAGAGGAGGTAGCCCTGTGCATGGTCTCGTTGTGCCAGTTGATGTGGTCATGTCTTGTGCACGTTGGTTGATGTGGTCATGTCTGGTGTGCATGTTGGTTGATGTGGTCATGTCTGGTGTGCATGTTGGTTGATGTGGTCATGTCTGGTGTGCACGTTGGTTGATGTGGTCATATCTTGTGCACGTTGGTTGATGTGGCCATGTCTGGTGTGCATGTTGGTTGATGTGGCCATGTCTGGTGTGCATGTTGGTTGATGTGGTCATGTCTGGTGTGCATGTTGGTTGATGTGGTCATGTCTTGTGCACGTTGGTTGATGTGGTCATGTCTGGTGTGCACGTTGGTTGATGTGGTCATGTCTGGTGTGCATGTTGGTTGATGTGGTCATGTCTTGTGCATGTTGGTTGATGTGGTCATGTCTGGTGTGCATGTTGGTTGATGTGGTCATGTCTTGTGCATGTTGGTTGATGTGGTCATGTCTGGTGTGCACGTTGGTTGATGTGGTCATGTCTGGTGTGCACGTTGGTTGATGTGGTCATGTCTGGTGTGCACGTTGGTTGATGTGGTCATGTCTGGTGTGCACGTTGGTTGATGTGGTCATGTCTGGTGTGCACGTTGGTTGATGTGGTCATGTCTGGTGTGCATGTTGGTTGATGTGGTCATGTCTTGTGCACGTTGGTTGATGTGGTCATGTCTGGTGTGCACGTTGGTTGATGTGGTCATGTTTGGTGTGCATGTTGGTTGATGTGGTCATGTCTTGTGCATGTTGGTTGATGTGGTCATGTCTGGTGTGCACGTTGGTTGATGTGGTCATGTCTGGTGTGCACGTTGGTTGATGTGGTCATGTCTGGTGTGCACGTTGGTTGATGTGGTCATGTCTGGTGTGCACGTTGGTTGATGTGGTCATGTCTGGTGTGCACGTTGGTTGATGTGGTCATGTCTGGTGTGCACGTTGGTTGATGTGGTCATGTCTGGTGTGCACGTTGGTTGATGTGGTCATGTCTGGTGTGCACGTTGGTTGATGTGGTCATATCTTGTGCACGTTGGTTGATGTGGTCATATCTTGTGCACGTTGGTTGATGTGGTCATGTCTTGTGCACGTTGGTTGATGTGGTCATGTCTTGTGCACGTTGGTTCATGTGGTCATGTATGGTGTGCATGTTGGTTGATGTTGGTGTTGAAGAAGAGATTGAGAGGGTCAAACCTTCCATTCAGGGCCATGTGAATAAGAAGGAGAGATTGAGAGGGTCAAACCTTCCATTCAGGGCCATGTGAATAAGAAGAGATTGAGAGGGTCAAACCTTCCATTCAGGGCCATGTGATAAGAAGGAGAGATTGAGAGGGTCAAACCTTCCATTCAGGGCCATGTGAATAAGAAGGAGAGATTGAGAGGGTCAAATGCAGCAAAGGAGTTTTGCCAAATGAAAATGAAACACTGGACCTGGTCTGTCAGTCATTCTTTATCTGCATGAAGGCTTTTGGTGTTGAACATATTACTATACAACAAAACATATTGGAGAATGTTCCCCGCTCCCCGCCTCCTGTCCTCTGTCCCCCGCCTCCTGTCCCCCGACCCCTGTCCCCTGTCCCAGATTGGCTGATCTGATTCACGTTTGTCTGTTTGTTTCAGGGATAACTGGCAGGACATGATAACTGAAGAAATCAAATCCCTGTTCAGAAAGGCCAACAGGAAAGTGGATAAAGCTAAAATCTGAGGGGAGGATCCATGGTGTAGCAATGTGTGACAGGAGGGCGAGCGTGTGCGGAACAGCTGCCCTCACAGACAGTATTCTTACAGAGAGGCCTCTTTATTCTTTAATAGGATTGCCCGGATCCTGTTTAATCCAGTCCTTCCCAGCACAGCAAAATCGAGGCTGGTAATGAAAGTAAAGGGTATTTGTAGGGAAGGGAGTTCCGGACGCTCTTCAAATTTCAAAAGGAATTGAAATTCTCCACCACGATTACGCAATAATGCAACTTCATTATCTGGCCACCAAGTGGCGCTACGTGAAAATGCTTTCTAGAGTCAAATGCAGTTTACGTTATTGTGTGTTTGGGTTGTTTTTTCCATTCGTTTGCATAGGTTTGCTGCACATGGCTGACAGGAGCTTTTCTATGTCATGGTGCTGTGCTGACCTGCCACTAAAACCTGCAGCTGTGCATTTTGAAGCATTTAAAGGGGAAGTCTGTGTTTGCACTTGTAAGCGGTTCATGCTCTTTATTTCAATGAAAGCAGGTGAGCTGCCATAGCCCTTTTAAACAATTCGATATTTCAAATATTCAATACAAAAACTCTGCTGACAGCAGCCAGACTTAACCCTTTCTTATTTTTTTCACCAAATCAATCTTTTTTTTAAAAAAAATCATGATATTTTTGCTACGGTTCGATAAATAGATAAACCAGGCTGAAGTTAAAGGGTATCAAGCTAACAGATCTCATAGGATGCTATTGTATTCATATCAAGCTAACAGATCTCATAGGATGCTATTGTATTCATATCAAGCTAACAGATCTCATAGGATGCTATTGTATTCATATCTCTAGATTAAGTATATCAAGCTAATAGATCTCATAGGGTGCTATTGTATGAGTATGTATATCTCCTGTATATATTGTTTGCTTGTGTTTCTCCAGGGCACCTTCAGAAAGAAGATGCCATTTCTCAGGGTGAATTTTCCACACGAGTGTATTTATAATTGAGCAATGCTATCTTTTGCTTGTTAATATATCTTAACCCTATTTATGAATGCTGGAGTGTCTGTCTCCAGGAAGACACTTCAATGATACGTCGCATCTCTGGGGTCCACTTCAGTTCACTTCATTTCATTGATCATACAATTGTTAAATTGCAATAATGTGTACCGGTAACAATGAAGAAGGTAGACAGGTAGAAGGCAGCTGAATGCATTGGAATGTGAGTTATAAAACCCGAACTGGCCCTGCTGTTCCAGTGGAGCTGGAGCTACTGTACATGGTCCTCCCTGTCTGCACAGCACTCATAAAACACCAAAAGAAATATTACAACATAACTTATTAAACAGCTACATGTGCAACCACTGCATTCATAACTAGCTTAAGTATGGTCTTCCTAGCCTGGTATACAAAACCAGCAGGATAGAGCATTTGTTCAGGACGATTGGAGGAACAATAGATAGATTAGTCGGGAGCCTCCTTCTGGTTAAGGGCCGCCTGTCTGCCTCGCTGACACTTGCCTGTACAGAATATAGAGAAACGTGAAAGTCGCTGCAACGCTATGAGAAGTTCTACAGTAGCTGCTGTCCTGTATATTGCACAGAATGTATTTATGTAGTGAAATAGGGGAAGTAGTGACCGATTTTTAGGGTTATTATATTTTAGAGCATACAGAATATTTTTACATGTAACATTTATATGGTGTATTTTCCTAGATATTTATGTATAATTAACTTTAAATGTAAATAAACAACCTTTGATCCTTTTCAAGACTTGCATTTCTTTGTCTTTCTCATTGCTGTATGCGGTGGTGCTGTGCAAGTGTATGTTCTATTCGCTGGCTTCTTTACTGTCTGTACAGGTTAGTATTGCGACAAAAGCAACTCGATCTGTAGCTTCACAACAGATCACCAATGAAGAGCGGCGTGTTCGTGATGCTCCAGCTGCATTGTGCATTCAAGCGGTCCAATTAGGAGGAATCGTATCGCATTACAAGTAGGGTTGCTTGCCAATTATCCGGGTATTGACAGGAAAGGTCTACTTATTTATCAGCATACTTAGGATTTACCAACAAAGATGAAACTTTACAGACCAGTCTTAATTATTATTGTTTTGTCTGCAAGAGATGACAAGACTCGGCACCAGAGGTTCAAGGCTGTTTACTTCCTGTATGGAATTGAACTTCCAGCCCTGCTTAGAGTGGGACTCGCTCCCAGCTGTAGAGGATTGCAGTGCTGCACGTCATTCAATATGACTGTGCATCTCCTTGCATGCAGAATGCACGGAATGTGATCAAATCCTGAAGCACCCGGTTTGGATATGACAGATGAAGAAAGGGGGGGAGACCCAGTCAAATCTACTACACTCAGGGTCAAAACCGCGTGAAGGAAGACATCGCTTGGCTCACGAACGGTGTCTCAGCATTGCAGAGAATAAAAATGGTTCTAGTTTTTATTTTTTTAAGATTAGGAACATTGCTTTCCATTTTCTGCTTATAAAAGCATTTCCATTTATACCTGCAGTAGTCAATACTCATCTGCAGTTCCTCTCTCTCACCAAGAGATGGCACTGCAACTCTGCTCTCTTGGAGTGGAAACCATCCCATAAAGCACAGAGAGGTCTGGTAAAGCATAGGGAAGCATTGTAAAGCACAGAGAGGTCTGGTAAAGCATAGGGAAGCATTGTAAAACACAGAGAGGTGTGGTAAAGCATAGGGAAGCATTGTAAAGCACAGAGAGGTCTGGTAAAGCATAGGGAAGCATTGTAAAGCACAGAGAGGTCTGGTAAAGCATAGGGAAGCATTGTAAAGCACAGAGAGGTCTGGTAAAGCATAGGGAAGCATTGTAAAGCACAGAGAGGTCTGGTAAAGCATAGGGAAGCATTGTAAAGCACAGAGAGGTATGGTAAAGCATAGGGAAGCATTGTAAAGCACAGAGCGGTCTGGTAAAGCATAGGGAAGCATTGTAAAGCACAGAGAGGTATGGTAAAGCATAGGGAAGCATTGTAAAGCACAGAGAGGTATGGTAAAACACAGGGAAGCATTGTAAAGCACAGAGAGGTATGGTAAAGCACAGGGAAGCATTATAAAGCACAGAGAAGTATGGTAAAGCATATGTGACAGGGAAGAGGCCCTGCACATTCAAATATATGTCAAGGAGTGTTTATAAGAGATACTTGAAGGGTAGGACCCTGGAGAAGGAAGTGCCACTGTCAGCCATTTTTGTAGTTTTTATGAGGAAACCATACTGCTTGTAGGCTGATTGAAATTCAAACAGCTACATGTGCACAGCCCTTCATACTCAGAGGTAACTGACTAAACAGGGCTCCCTCTATAAGAGGTTGGGTTTCATTAGTAAGGAGACAGGTAAGGAGAGTCTAATTCAAGGCATGTGAATATCCTTGCACAGCGTCATCACAATGGAATGACTGCTTCCACAGAGAGGTTTCATTAGTAAGGAGACATGTTTGGCTCTTTTCAGTTTCTAATTCAATGCATGTGAATATCCTCATCATGGGATGAGCGCTTCTCTAGAGAAAGCCGCCTGTGTAATGCAGCATGATGTTCTCTCCGGAGAGGCGTGACGTACACACTGTGGAATAGTGAGGCTGCTGTGGGTCATTGTGGAAATCTCCTGCCAGCTTTCCAGTGCAGGCTGGAATGTTTCAGCTCAAGTCAGCCGTGTTATAAGATGTTATCAGCTTGTATGCCTGTCTTTACAAGCAGTCTGTGCAGACACATCAGAACAAACTATCGACAGAGAAATGCCATTCTTCATCCCTAGACAGACACGGCTCCGCATTGCTAGTTCTGATCATGTCTAAATGATAATGTTTAAGCAATATGTGTGTAACACTTGATTATCGGAATCAGTAAAGGAAACTTGTGAAATGTTGTTTAAGTCCTTGCTGTGTGCATTCCTTCACACAGAGAAATACAGAAATAAAGCCTGTAGTTTCCTTACACGGGATGTTTGAAGAATTAATAGAAAAACAAAGTTTAATTTCATTATTTTTATTGAAAAAAAAAGTATACCAGTCAGAGAATATCAGATCAGTCCAAACAACAGTTTGTGGCAACATGCATGCCCTAACAGAAGACAAGGAAGCAAGTGGTGAAGAAAGAACAAAGAAGAAACGTCTAAGTGAATGTGGGAGCGATTGCCTCGTATCCAGAGGCCGCTGGTGCTCAGGACCAGTCTTCAGTGCAGAGCTGTGGTAATTACAGCACCCAAAATATCCAAGTGAAACAATCACAGCATACTTCATATAAGCAGACCCCTGCCTTCAGTAATACAGAGTGTGAAAAACAACCCCATCCAGACGCTTCTATTCAATGAAATCAAACTTTATGGAGCCCCCTTTGCTGTACTTTATAATGGCTATGGCATTGCCTTAAATTTGATTTAATCCAGGTCTTGATTATCTGAAATGTTAAATAAAAAAAAATCATAAGAATTCAAGCAGGCAAATATCTGAATCAGTGGAGTCCTATCATAATACCACCACAACACAAATAATTCAGAAAGAGCTCTTCAGAGATGACTAACAAAACTACCAGTGCAAGTGAGCCTGCTTAATGCGCTCCTTTCTGTTCCAACATAACAACGAAATAAACTATAGGAGAAGTTTTTTTATGTTAGTGAATGGCAGTCGCATTGAGGGCCTGCCCTGTTTAGATCGATTGCACAGACCCTCCTGTGAGGAGCACTGAAGACACAAACGGATGGTCTGCTTGACTTGGATTTCTTCAGAATTGACATTTGAGTGTTTTCAGTTGTTTTCTATAAAAGACACGTATTCATTTGTATAAAAATGGTCAATGTAGGTCCACCAGCTACAAATCCAGAGTTTGTTTTTGAAATTATTTTTGGAATGGTTATATGAGGTAAGAAACATGTTGCATTTTCACCCAGCAAAACCAGCATGACCAAACTTTCATACTTACTTAAAAAATAAAGCCACCTATCTTGTCTCAACAACTACAATTCATCTCTCATTTTCTCCCCTTTAGGTCTCACAAGCCTGCCTATGAACAGAATGGAGTCGCTTTCATTGTCCTTTACGAGGAAGATGAAGGGATGGTCTGCGTAGAAGAGTCTGGGGTTCTTCATCTTCTCAGACCCAAAGATACTGGTGTCAAATGGGTTTCCGTCTGTGTCCAACTCCAGGGCTGAGGCGTGGAAGACGTTGGACACGTACAGACCCTTCTTCCCAGAGACCTTGGACAGGTCTGCCTTGCTTTTGTCCAGTGCCTCAGTCAGCCCCAGCTCCCCGAGGTGTTTCTGTGGGAATGAAGGAAGGAAGTCCAGGGGGTTAGAACTGGGATTGCAAGAGCACAGCAGCAGTTCTGCACCATAGATAATGAAAAAAAAACTGTGAAATTCTATCATCCCAATCCTGTTCCACTTTCAAGGATGAATCACCCTTCTACACTCAAGGGCATGTTACTATTTAACTTTATTTGACAGTACCAGTAACTTGTTTCACAGTCCCAAAGGGGCTGCTGTGTAAGAACCTGCACAGAAAACTACAGCAATCCTGATTCCTATTGGCAAGACTTTGAGTGTTCATTATATTCATCATGTTAGATGCATTCGTATACAGGGAGCAAAATATGAACGCCCAATCATTGAAGAGAGATGTGTCTGGATATCAGAAGCCAGCACCTCTGGGGACTGTTGAGCTTCAATGCATTTAAACTCAGAAGCAGGTGAAGGAAACCCAGCTGTGATGTACCTGCAGTTTGTGGCTCACTTCCATGCCGACTTTGGGCAGAGACAGTGCGATGGCCGTCTCCTCCAGCTTGCTGATCCAGGTGTCCAGCTGCTTTCTGCTCAGAAGCTTCTCCAGCCTCTCCAGGGGCTCCACATGGAAGGGCATGATTAAGATCATGCTGGACTTCTTGTGGGCCAGCGGCATATTGAGCACATAGAGCTTGTTTTCCTTATCCTCGTGGAAGCGATAAAAACCTACAAGGAAAGATCAAGCGGTGCCTTTAGTGTAAAGTGTAAAGGTTAAAACAGACTGCTGAAGATTCTCATTCTCTTTGTTCTTGTGCTTCACAAATGATTTACCAAGCTCTGCAACAAGTTAGTGGGACAGACCAGAGGACTGCAAGTGTCCTGCATGTGTGTGCTGTAAGAGAGGAGACCCGAGGCCAAAGCAAAGCAATGAACCCCCATTGGGGTCATTCTAGATCTTTATACTGATACCATTATCTATCATTCCAGATTGTTATACTGCTATCATTATCTATCATTCTAGATCTATTTACTGCTTGTGACAAAAACTGCTTGGCCTTGCCAGCGACCCCCACCTGTGCGATGCATCATGGGAACAGAAACGGTAAAGGAGCGTGACACCAGGAAGACACGGTTGTCCACCATCTGATGATGAAACTTCTCATCCCAGTGAGCTGGTGAAAAAAGACAAACAGCGGAAAAATAGAAATAAGTCAAAAAAGACAAAGGGGAAGTCTCATGGTAGGGGGAGACAGACAACATCGTTATATTAAATTAACAGCATCCATGAAAAAACCCTGATTCACAGCAGGATCTAACTGCTTGTGAAGATGTCTGTCTCACAGCAGGATCTAACTGCTTGTGAAGATGTTCGAAGCTGCTCAGGGGTTTGCTCACGTTTGAAGAACATGGCGTTTGCAATGATGGCTCCGTCAGTCTCCTCCACATCCTTGGTGATCTCCGGCAGCTTCCCGTCCGTGGTGTGAGCAGCCCACTCGTTCAGGGCCTTCACGGCGCCCTGCTTGTCTCTCATGTTGATCTTGGCGTGCTCGCAGTTGTAGTGCTTCTTGCTGCTCTGGATGAAGGCGTCTGTGAAGGTGACCGCGCTCGGCCCGTAGAGCCGGTTCCCGATCTTCCACGTCACATTGCGGGCACTGGAGTTACTCACCTCGCTCAGGAGCTCTGAGAGCCCGGCGTGGAGCTGCTCATCGCTCACCTTGTCCACGTGGAGCACCTTCTTGACCTGCGCCGCAGTGGAGGACTGGCCCCCGAGGTGCAGCAGCCCGAGGGAGGAGGAGACCACCACGGGGGAGATCAGGAGGTTGTCCAGATCCTTCTCCTTGGCCATGCTGTGGTAGAGGTCGAAGGCCAGCCTCGCACTGCTGTCTGCCAGCGTGCTGGCATGGGGGCTCAGCTTCTTCTGCTCCGCTGTTGCCACGGCAACCAGGAGGCTGAAGGCTACAAGCTTGGTCAGCCACATGCTTTCAATGATAGTAGACAACAGTGCAATCCTGAGAATCAAACAGACAAAAACAAAATGTTTACAGGTGACATGGTTTTAATAAGAAGAGCTGCATGAACAGTGGTGGTTGACAGCCTGCTTCCAGCATGTTTGGAAAGTAATGCTGTGCAGCTCTGAGCAAAGGGTTTACATCACCTCGAATTACAGGAGTGAGACCATTCAAAAACACAACTACATCATTTACATCTTCTATTTAACATCATGTCAGTAAAGAAACTACTAAATGGTATCGCAAAAGTATACTGGAAACCAGAATAGTAGCACAGTATTTCATGTTAGATTTCAAAATGTCACATTGTTCAATTTGTCAGTTTTTTGTTAAATATATGGAACTACAAAGTGGTGTGTAATTCAATAGGTTAACATAACATTACTCAGCAGGTTTCATTCGCTTTTATGAAGCAAAATTAGTTCATTCTATAGGGAGATACAAAACCTTCAGCTATAGCTGTAAGTGACCTGTCTGAGGGTTTACTAACCAGACTGCTGGTGTTCAGCTGCTTCATCCTCTAGGACTTGACCTGACTGAGGGTTTACTAACCAGACTGCTGGTGTTCAGCTGCTTCATCCTCTAGGACTTGACCTGACTGAGGGTTTACTAACCAGACTGCTGGTGTTCAGCTGCTTCATCCTCTAGGACTTGACCTGACTGAGGGTTTACTAACCAGACTGCTGGTGTTCAGCTGCTTCATCCTCTAGGACTTGACCTGACTGAGGGTTTACTAACCAGACTGCTGGTGTTCAGCTGCTTCATCCTCTAGGACTTGACCTGACTGAGGGTTTACTAACCAGACTGCTGGTGTTCAGCTGCTTCATCCTCTAGGACTTGACCTGACTGAGGGTTTACTAACCAGACTGCTGGTGTTCAGCTGCTTCATCCTCTAGGACTTGTTAAACTCATTTGACTTTTATAGAACACCATACAGCACTCCCTGTTTTTTGCTATGAAATATGACATTCAGATTTTTGTTGCATTAAAGATCATTCATCAGTTTAGGATCAATGCTTAATCTCTGCAGGACGATTAAATCAAACGATCTGCCCAGTAACACCGCAATTACATACTTTACTTAAAAGCTGCAATTAAAAAGAAAAAAACAAGCAAATTAAAAGTTTCCCATACTGCATGTGGCCCATCTATACATTTACAAGCGTGGCTGATTTCCAGGAGGCAGCACGGCTTTACCAGCCATGTCAGCAGCTGGCTGAAGCTGTGTGACGCGTCTCGTCTGCCACGTCTTTGATTGAACAGCCGGCTTTAAAACATGCTTTATTCAAACGGGTAACATTAAAGCAATCTGAATTGCACTTTACCTTAAAAAACACAGCGATTCTGTCCTAGTGGCGATCCAGCAAAGACCGATGTGCAGAATAACCTCTTCTAATTCCACAATGTTTCTTACTTGCATTGTGGCTGAAGGCACTAAGTAACAGCGAACCCTTTATACTTCTGTGGGGCGTAGCTTCTAATGCTGGAATATACTGTACAAGTCTGATCTAGACTACAAGCCTGCGGTTCTGCTGCACTGCACGTTTGGAATGCGTCTGTAAAGAAAGACTCCGTAAATCAGACCAGCCCAGAGCTGAAGTGCTGTACCCAGACAGGGCAGTGGTGTTGCTGGAATGGCTGGAGGAAACTCCCTTTGCATTATCTAAATATCGCTACACCCTCAGGCAAAGGATTTCCACTCTGGTGCATACCAGCTCATTAAACTAGTGGAGCTGAGAATGGTAGCCTAGGGCAAAGCAGCGGTATAGTAAAACTCCAGCGAATGAAGCTGTTTATTGAGCAGCGAGCCGTGGAATGCCTTGTGCGTCCACAGGCTCATTCTGAAAGTAAAGCACATGTTTCATGGTTTAACTTTTTGTTTTGGGGGATACCTTGAAAGATTTTCATAGTGCTGTCAACGTTTGCCCTTTTCATTCTGAAAGACAAGAGATGTACAGTAATCCCCAGCAGCAGTAGTGAGTCTGTAATGCTGTTAAAAGTATTCAAGTATCAAGACTCTCCGACACAATACTCTCCCATACAACAGGCATGCTTTCCCACAGTCCAGACCTCATTATTATCAATTACATTCCTACATGTCCCACACTGATCGGAACAGACCATCGTTGGCATCAAACACAGATAATATTACCCTTTCTGGGTCTTGGTATTGTTTTATATTACCTGGTTTGCAATAATTGAATATATTTAAAGATAAATTAACATCTCTATCTAGATTAAAAAAAACAAAATTAAAATTGCTTCAAGTAGCCCCACCCTTTTCTGATGTAATTTAATGAGCGTCAGAATTCTAATTCCTAATCTGGTAATGCAGGCCTGATCCAATCACTGAAGGGAACTGGGTCACTTCTGACCAATCGGCATTGACAGAGTGGAAGCAGTTCTGCTTGTTGCCCTGCTCCAACAAAAACACATTGCATGTAGTGCTACTTTTGACCTCGTGTACATTTTGTGTAGAAGTGAATGTGAATAAAATAGTGACAGGAGAATTTGCAAACGCCCCATTGAAATTATGATTTATTTATTTATTTATTTATTGTGGATTGCAAAAGTTTTTTGTTTGTTTGTTTTACTAAATATGTAAGTGTAGCTTTGCTAACAAAGTAGAACATGACCCAGTTATAGGAATAGGATCCATGTATTTGTAATCATGAAATGTTTCATATAAAGGTTTATTAAAATGTGGTATTCCTTATGAAGCCAGCACTAGCAGAGCGAGCTGCACTGCACAGCGCTGCAAGCAGAGAATGCTGGCACAGTCTGAAGCCAGGATGCAGATGTAGAGCAGGGATCTTAACTGAAGACGAGGAGCAGCTTTGCATTCTTTTCCTTAACATTGCTGTCGTATTTAAACAACCCCAATCTCAGGAAAAAGATTCAGCACAGAAAACGGGTTTTCCAACTCCTCTAACAGTTGCTAAAATGACCTCTTGGCTTTTAAAACCGTACATTAACATTTTATTAAATTAATGACTGCATGCAGCAAACAAACTAAGAAATAAAACAAAAAAGAATAATCTTCTCCTTGTAAGGCTTCCTTACCTCACTCGACTCGAAGCTGCTGCTGTTTCTGCTGATGAGCCGCAGTCCTTTCCTCTCAAATCTCTCTCCTTCTCTCTTGATCGTTTCCAACAAAGAGGCCTATATACCCAGCAAAGGAAAATTCTGGAACTTGGGCAAGAATATTTAAATGAGAAACTTCAAACTATTCACAAAGCATGTCTAAGACCTCCCACATGATCCGTCTGGACTTGTCTTTCACAGGGTCCTACTGCCTCCCATAGCACAGTCAAGGGATACGGGGGCGCATCTACTAAACTGTACCCCAGGGCAAAGTTTCATTGACTTCTGTGTGAAAACAAAAACTAGCACTACTCAGAGTTGTTATGTTCACCTTCTGAAACAACTGCATGTTTTTTAGGTGTTTTATTTCAAAACAGGATCTTACACTTTGTAAACAAGGCCCAGCATGTTTGTTACTGCTGTTCATTCAGCAGCCTCACTGTCTGTGTTACTCCAGTGGACTCCATTCTGTATATAGAGATGCTGAAGATGCTGCATAGGCAATGGTAATACCCTATAACTGTATATAGCACAGTAGAATATACTATCTGCTCTTAGCCCTGCATTATTAGTACAGTAAACTGTGGTAGCAAGTGTTGTTTAGGGAAAATAGAGTAGCTGGGATTAGAACAATGCACAGCTAAACTGAGTTTGTTAATGTCAATGTGTGTAGGAGCTGTATAGAATAATGTAAATTCTCTTTTTATCAATGAAAATGTGTGTGTGTATCCTGTGTGTGCATGCGTGTGTGTGTACTGTATGTGTGTACATGTGCATGTGTGTGCGCGTGCGCTGTGTGTGTATGTGTGTGAGTGTACTGTATGTGTGTGCGTGTCTGTGTGTGTGGGTGTGTATGTGTGTGTGTGCGCTGTGTGTGTGCGCTGTGTGTGTACATGTGCATGTGTGTGTGTGCGCTGTGTGTGTACATATACGTGTGTGTGCTGTGTGCATGTGTGTACATGTGTGTATGTGTGCTGTGTGCGTGTGTGTACATGTGCGTGTGCGTGTGTGTACATGTGTGTGTACATGTGCATGTGTGTGTGTGTACATGTGTGTGTGTACATGTGCATGTGTGTGTGTACATGTGTGTGTGCGTGTGTGTACATGTGCATGTGTGTGTGTGTTTACATGTGCGTGTGTGTGCTGTGTTCATGTGTGTACATGTGTGTGTGTGCGTGTGCGTGTGGGTTTTTTTGGTTTAATTTCTGTTACTTTAACAGATACTGAAGTAAAAAGAAAATGAACAGCCAAAATACTAGAGAACTTTTTAAAAGCACTGAACATTCTGTTTAAAAACATGGTTTAATTAAGTTATAGGTTAAAGATGTATGAATGAGTCCCTTTCTTTCACAGTTTAGGGGTTATTAACGTTCTCATGAAGCACAGCCACATATAAAATGTTTAGACCAGCTGTTTCCCAGTTCAGAAAGTTCAGCACACTTTCTTTACTTGTGGAAGTTTCTCTAGTTCCCCTCCCCCAAGAAATGCCACGTAGTCGCCTAGCTGCAGATGCAGCCGGCTGGGCGGAGGAACTATATCTGTCTAATTACACCCTGTCAGATTCTCTTATACAGCAGAGTAGCAGTGCATTTAAACAATGTGCTACAACATGGAATGACCCACTGATCCTGCTTGTTAAACCACAGGTGAGAGAGACCACTGGGTGTGCTGGCTTATACATCTTTTAAAAACAAACAGATCTTTTATCAATAAAGAGGCAGGCTTGTTTGCATGAGCAGTTATACTTTGATCATGAGCACAGCTCCGAATCTATAAGGGCAGTGCGTGACTTAACACATGTGCTGCACACAAGGTCCTGTGGCTCCTGTGCTTCTGCAGCCAGGGACCCTCAAATAAGTAACAGTTTGATCTGTAGGCTGGTTTGCATATCTGACCTGTGAGTAGTCAGGGTTCCACACGCTGGATTGTCTTCTGCCTCTCATGACTGGGGCTGGGTTGTCCCCTCTGCACAACACAGTGCAAGGGACTGGGCTGTCCCCTCTGCACAACACAGTTCCCATGGAGTTCAGTGTCACAGGCAGGAGCTGTGCTGTCACCCGATGCATGGGCAGGCTTCAGGACAGTATCTGCACAGGCTGGCCCAGGTTTAAAGAGCCCTTTGAAGATAGTCTGCAGGCTGTTCTGTTTCCATGCTGCTGCAACATGTTTAATCATTATTATTTATTTCTTAGCAGACGCCCTTATCCAGAGCGACTTACAATTGTTACAAGATATCACATTACACATTATTTCACATTATACAGATACTACATTATTTTACATACAATTACCCATTTATACAGTTGGGTTTTTACTGGAGCAATCTAGGTAAAGTACCTTGCTCAAGGGTACAACAGCAGTGTCCCCCACTGGGGATTGAACCCACAACCCTCCGGTCAAGAGTCCAGAGCTCTAACCACTACTCCACACTGCTGCCCGATCAGACAGTGTTATGTCTTCTCTATGAAGAAGGTGGGAGGTATTTGTTTTTTGTCTGCCTTCTCCTCTCCCCTCCTGTCCTCTCCTCTCCTGCCCTGTCTAATGCTGTCTTGGTCCTGATATCCATGCAAGTGTGTGTGTTGAGGGCTGGAGTGATCCCTATTGATTGTGGGGGTGATCGGCCTGGAGGAAAGAGCAGGACTCTGTTACATGAGGGTCCTAAAGGAGCCCCAAGTGGTAGAGGTCAGGACCAGACATGTAGCTTTTAAGAAACAAACAGGGTTACAATCATCATCTTACCAGGGTGTGCATCCCTATATACATGATAGAAACCTCAGCACTCTGCTGTTCTATATTCTACAGTGTTCTATATTCTACAGCATTGTATATTCTACAGTGTTCTATATTCTTCAGTGTTCTATATTCTACAGCATTCAATATTCTACAGCATTCAATATTCTACAGCTGTTCTATATTGTACAGCTGTGCTATACTTCATGTTAAGTAACTATAGACCCTGTGTGCCACACTCCTCCTCAGGAGTTTCTTTGACTGCTTGTGTATTAATATTATTATTCAGCAGTTGCTATTGATAATGTCTGTTACTGTGCAGAATACCCACTACATGTTTGAAAAGTTGTGTCGGCTTAACATGCTTTTGTTCCAGTGTCTGCTGTGCTTCCTGTCCCTGTTGCTGTGAAGCAACCTTTGACACAGTTACAAGAGCCCACGCAAGCTGCTTCACCCTCCATAGAGATCCCATCGCCCCAGCACAGCCAAGTACTCTGTATGCAGCGCAGCCCCATCGTATGCTATAGTTTGTACTCTTTGTCTTTGGCTGTAAACAGTGTCCAGGAAAGAGTATCAAAGCCACCCACCTGACATACTCTGATCCTGGGCAAGCCTCTTCAAACCCTGGGCTTTCTGCCCTTCGATTAGAGATGAGAGCACACGAAATGAAGCCAACTGGAAGTACTACTAGTTCCTGACAGTTCTGCTAATTCAGCGGTCCCTCTTATCCCAGCACAGCACCTTCACCTACAGATCTTTCACACTGCATTTGGGTTGAATCTTTTTATTTTGCAGGATAAGATGATGAAAGTGTTGCACTTGAGTGAATCCTTAGTGCCCTGAATCTCATATCGCATGCTGTTGTGTTCTTTGGTGCCTGAGATTCAGTTACAGGACCTGAGCTTGATATGATGTAACATTTCAGTGACATTACAGAGACTCTGCAGCTCAGCTCTGCAGTGAGGCTCGCTCACTCCTGTGTTTAATAGTCTCTTTTCAGTTTCTTATCCAGATCTTACATACAGTATGATGTAACTTTTCTGTGAAGCTCGCACCTTGGCACAGATTTACTGTAATTGACTGGGCTCTTGTGGAGATATGGCAGAACTGCACCCTGGGACAGATTTACTGTTCCGATCGAGTTGAAAGTTTGCAACGTACTATTCACAGATATTTACCTCATTAGATGTCACTAACTTTATTTTAAAAAAGTCTGTTTTAACTGTTGTAATTTTTTTTTTTTTAATTCGTAGTATTGTTTATTAGCATTGATACCGTCTAGGCAATAAAAGATACAGTGAAATGAGGTTCACAGAAAATCAGGTACATTTATTTAGCAGCAGTTTTAAGATCAGCTGCTGTTTAGATCATAAATACAGACCCTTATATTAAACTGCAGGGTTTTCACTAAAATTGAGCAATCCATACAACGTGGCAAAAAAAAGCCTACTAGAGTACAGCACTGGGCTGACCTCTTGTGGAGAATGGCAGAATTACACCTTGGCACAGATCTCAAGCACAGGGTCCAGACAAACTACTGCAATAAACACCCACCCAAGCACAGGGTCCAGACAAACTACTGCAATAAACACCCTCCCAAGCACAGGGTCCAGACAAACTACTGCAATAAACACCCACCCAAGCACAGGGTCCAGACAAACTACTGCAATAAACACCCACCCAAGCACAGGGTCCAGACAAACTACTGCAATAAACCATGAGATTCATAAAAATTATAAGAAAAACTTATAAGAGAAATGAGGTCAAGTTGACAAACATTGAAATTCCAGTGGGCTGTGTTACCCTCGGGACACTGATTCTGTAGCAGTGGGATCTGTTCCTGGTATTACTGGGAGTTTCTCTGACAGACCTGCTGCTTTACTGCGCCTCAGAGCATGATGCCTGCGCTACCCAGGAGAGTCCATTTCTATACCCGCTGTTTCCTTTATTTTCACACAGTTTTATTGTAATTATTTTTTTTTATTACAGTTGGGATTTTATTAATTTTTCAGATACTGAACATTCTGCAGTTCAGAATCAAATTCTTTTTTTGTGTTGTTGGACTACCCTATGATGAGTCATGGACCCAGCAGCTGTAAGCTGGGATCAGTCATGACTTGTGGAGGAATCAGATTGCCAACAAAAGCAAGCATTGAGTGTTGAAGTTGAGGAAACCTGTCCCTCTGCCAGCATGTGTTCTGCCAGAGCTGAATCAGGTCAAAGGCTCCCATAACACTGGTGAGATGAGCCTGGAAGTGCTGCCAAAGGATCATGTTCTTACAGAGGTCCAGGTACCCTCTACTCAAAACTGCTAGGTTCTGTTGAGCACATTGCAAAGGATCAAGTCCTTACAGAGGTCCAGGTACCCTCCACTCAAAACTGCTGGGGTTCTGCTGAGTGCATTGCAAAGGATCAAGTCCTTACAGAGGTCCAGGTACCCTCTACTCAAAACTGCTGGGGTTCTGCTGAGTGCATTGCAAAGGATCAAGTCCTTACAGAGGTCCAGGTACCCTCTACTCAAAACTGCTGGGGTTCTGCTGAGTGCATTGCAAAGGATCATGTCCTTACAGAGGTCCAGGTACCCACTACTCAAAACTGCTGGGGTTCTGTTGAGCGCAATGCAAAGACCAACAGCATGCTTGCTTATATAGTCAGACATGTATAGTACAAATCAGAGGAGTTCTGGTGAGACCATGGTGTCCTTGGGGAGCTGTACCCCAGGGGTCAGAAAAATTGCTATTTAGCCCGATGGGGTCCTCAGGGACTTGGTCAGTGAAGCAGGAGCACTCGGAGGCAGGGAGAGTCATTGTTTGAATCAGGGCAGAGGCGGGGTGTGAACCGCACAGCCCTGCCCTGCCTGGTCCACTCTTCCCCTGTAACCTGGGCGATGATTGGCTGCAGACAGTCTGTGAGAGCCGGGGTACAGCACCAGTGGATAGGTGGTTTGCTTGCCTGTGGGACTGGAGGCTGATTTTGAGACCTCCTGGTGAGTAAGTGGGTTGGATAAAGTGATTGATCAACAGCTGTTCAAGGGTAATAAATAACGGAACTGTTTTGTTTTTTGTCATCAGTAAACATGTTTGCAAGAGGCTGTAACCACTCTGACTGTGGCTGGCTCTGTTTATTTCACAATATACTGTGACGGCAGCTGCTGGGAAGAAAAACCAAAAACCATTGCGAAATGACAAAGTATGAAATATTCTAACATTTTATACATTTTGGACTGGCGAGGTGCCACGGTGAATAGAAAAATATCCAGTGATTGACATCATGCTCTCGTAGCCCAGAGGCCTCAAACCCACAGCTGTGTGTGATGCACTGCACTGTATAGCATCCCAGCTGTGTGTGATGCACTGCACTGTATAGCAGCATCCCAGCTGTGTGTGATGCACTGCACTGTATAGCATAATCCCAGCTGTGTGTGATGCACTGCACTGTATAGCATAATCCCAGCTGTGTGTGATGCACTGCACTGTATAGCAGCATCCCAGCTGTGTGTGATCCACTGCACCCTATAGCATCCCAGGTGTGTGTGATGCACTGCACTGTATAGCAGCATCCCAGCTGTGTGTGATGCACTGCACTGTATAGCAGCATCCCAGCTGTGTGTGATGCACTGCACTGTATAGCAGCATCCCAGCTGTGTGTGATGCACTGCACTGTATAGCAGCATCCCAGCTGTGTGTGATGCACTGCACTGTATAGCAGCATCCCAGCTGTGTGTGATGCACTGCACTGTATAGCAGCATCCCAGCTGTGTGTGATGCACTGCACTGTATAGCAGCTGGTACTTTTCCAGTATAGGGCACAGGAATAGCTTTTCCACACCATGCAGTATGTAGTTAGGGTTAGGGTTAGGGTATGTTCTGTGCATGTTTGCATGTGTAAAAGCCCCTGTACAATTTCATTGTGCATACAGGGGACTAGCTGGAATATGGGCTCAGCTCAATAACGCATTGATGTTGCTGCAGTACTGAAGCAGCACTTCACTGGCAGGGTTCCAGCACTCCAGCAATTCAGAAAGGACTCAAACTCACATTTACTGCTATATACTGTACTCTTGAGAGCAATCGGGGTGCAAGTGTGGAACAAATTCACTTTACAGTCCAAGTCAAGTGCAGGAACCCTGAGTATAGTCCTGTGAGGGTTTGCTTTTATGGAGGTAGTATATTGTAGCGGTTGTGTTTTTAGCTGGGGTTTGTCTTGCTTGGTTCAGTGTGGTGTCAGTGTTCTGTTTAGGATAGCATCAGGAGAATGACTCCTAGCAGCCAGGCAGTATCTACATCCCGTACCAGAATGAATCACATTCCCCGGTCATGCCAACAATAATCAACATGACCCTCTGAACTACGCAGAGCGATTGCAATGATCGTACAAGCTAAGATAAGCAAGGAGTTTTACTGGGTTTGAATTGGGTCGATTACCACAGGGTTTGTTTTTCTACCAGCTCATTTTCATTCTCTTTCCACAGGAGATCCGGCTTCCATCTCATTCTAACCCCTTTATCTTTGTAGGTGGTGTAGTGTGTTGCGTTGTGTTGTGTTGGTCTTTGTAGGTGGTGCAATGTGTTGTGTTGTGTAGGTCTTTGTAGATGGTGCAATGTGTTGTGTTGTGTTGGTCTTTGTAGGTGGTGTAGTGTGTTGCGTTGTGTTGTGTTGGTCTTTGTAGGTGGTGTAGTGTGTTGTGTTGTATTGTTTTCCATGTTACCTCACAGTCAAGTCTTTGCAATATACAACATGGTCCAGATTGTTGCACTTGTGAAAACAGGTATCTCAAACTCAGTCTTTTGTTGCTAAACCCGCAGGGAGATCATCATGAAACAGAAAGCGCTGATCCCTTTAAAAGCAGTACGATTGTGTGTCTAATCTGTCTGGTCCTGCACTGCTTCAAAGCCTCCAGGCTCACATGCATCTCAATGGGAGGGGAGTCAATGGGAGCTTTCAGTGCTGCCTGTCTTCCACACAGTTCAGGTAATGACTGTAACTGGGCATATTTCCCATTCTCCATGGGATTATTCTGAGTGGAGGGCACCAATCTGACTGCTGCAAACACACTCAGAGATCTGCAATACCCGTCTCTTAGGAGTTCAGAGAAACGGATTAAAAAGCTGATTACTTGATTAAGCTGAGAGGGCATTTAGCTCCCAAGCTCCTCCCCTTTGGAACTACAGGGCCTTCCAGGTTCTATTCGGAATGCTGAGTCGATCAATATTCTTGAATCTAAAGCTGAATGAAAGCTGCTGAGCATGGTTTGTATCTCACCTGCTATTGTGGACATTGCCTTTCTTTCGGACGCACACACAGCTCTACTGGCACACTATGAGTTCATATATGATATTCTACATAAAGCATAGCTCTTTCAATGCTGTTACCTCCTGAGCCATGAGCTGAACAGAGGCACTTAGCACAATATCTGCTTTCACCTGAGAACCTGAACTGTGTAGTAAAAATAACATTATTTAAAATAGCCTGCCAGTGGCGGCTGGAATTGCAAAAAAACAAACATGAACAGCTTTGAAAGCACAGTGGAAATTATTATTTTCATATTGGCCAGCTTTACAAGCGGTCTTTGCAAGCCTTTTTGAGTCTCTATTAGAAGCTGTAATTAAAAGTCATGTCATTACAGGGTCATTTATAAATCGTCTGGCCTTCTTAATGACTTGTACTGTAAATAAGTATTGCCTGGCTGACTCTGATAACATATATTTATACAGTCGCAGACACATGCATTTGGGCAGTTAAAAAAATGAAAGAAACCACAAAGAAAGTGCTTTCTATAATTTCTAATTGCTCTATTGAAAGATATAAAATAAAGTAGAAATTCAGCTTTATAGTAAAACAATAGTCAGTGAGTGTGAGTGTGTGTGTGTGTGTGTGTGTGTGTGTGTGTGTGTGTGTGTCAGTGAGTGTGAGTGTGTGTGTGTGTGTGTGTCAGTGTGTGTGTGTGTCAGTGAGTGTGAGTGTCAGTGAGTGTGAGTGTGTGTGATGTGTGTGTGTGAGTGTGTGTGTGTTTGTGTGTATGTGTGTGTGTGTGTGTGTGTGTCAGTGAGTGTGAGTGTGCGTGCGTGTGTCTCAGTGTGTGTGTGTGTGTGTGTGTGTGTGTGTGTGTGTGTGTCTCAGTGTGTGTGTGTGTGTGTGTGTGTGTGTGTCTCAGTGTGAGTGTGTGTCAGTGTGTGTGTGTGTGTGTGTGTGTCAGTGTGTGTGTGTGTGTCAGTGAGTGTGAGTGTGTGTGTGCGTGTGTGTGTGTGTGTGTGTGTCAGTGTGTGTGTGTGTCAGTGAGTGTGAGTGTCAGTGAGTGTGAGTGTGTGTGATGTGTGTGTGTGAGTGTGTGTGTGTTTGTGTGTATGTGTGTGTGTGTGTGTCAGTGAGTGTGAGTGTGCGTGCGTGTGTCTCAGTGTGTGTGTGTGTGTGTGTGTGTGTGTGTGTCTCAGTGTGTGTGTGTGTGTGTGTGTGTGTGTGTCTCAGTGTGAGTGTGTGTCAGTGTGTGTGTGTGTGTGTGTGTGTCAGTGTGTGTGTGTGTGTCAGTGAGTGTGAGTGTGTGTGTGCGTGTGTGTGTGTGTGTGTGTCAGTGTGTGTGTGTGTCAGTGAGTGTGAGTGTCAGTGAGTGTGAGTGTGTGTGATGTGTGTGTGTGAGTGTGTGTGTGTTTGTGTGTATGTGTGTGTGTGTGTGTGTGTGTCAGTGAGTGTGAGTGTGCGTGCGTGTGTGTCAGTGTGTGTGTGTGTGTGTGTGTGTGTGTGTGTCTCAGTGTGAGTGTGTCTCAGTGTGTGTGTGTGTGTGTGTGTGTGTGTGTCTCAGTGTGAGTGTGTGTCAGTGTGTGTGTGTGTGTGTGTGTGTGTGTCTCAGTGTGAGTGTGTGTCAGTGTGTGTGTGTGTGTGTGTGTGTGTGTCTCAGTGTGAGTGTGTGTCAGTGTGTGTGTGTAAAAGCGTCTGCTAAATAATTACATAATAATAATATGAGTGTGAATAATGCTGATGACAGTGTGACCCTCCTCCAAGCCATGACCGATGACTTCCTGACTAGTCTTTGATTTGCTCTAAAACAGCCATTCTGTTTCAATGACACGTAACCCTGTTTCCCCAAACAAGCCCATCACCTCCGAACAGGGTTCAAGGGGACAGGTTCCGTAGTGAACCCGGAACTCTGGCATTGTCAACAAGCTTGTTTGTGGTTTGCATTCGTAGAGACACATCACATGTCAAATACGACAGGGGTTCAAAACGATTTGGGTTGTGTGACCATGACACTGGGAGCACCTGTTAAAAACATAGGGAATAAAAAATGCTGTGGTGTAAGAGAGCGTGTGTAGATCTGTAGACACATGGTGCATCATTTACACTGGAATAGAAGTGCAGAACAGCTGCTCTGTGTGTCCATATTAACAGAATAGAGTATTCGAAGCATTGGTGTACAGCCACAGTATTAATGTACAGAACACCAGGTGTGCATTGTATAGGGGTTTGAGCAATGCTATGTTATTGATAGTTTCTACACCAGGTGTGCATTGTATAGGGGTTTGGACAATGCTATATCAATCTGCTATTGATACTTTCTACTTTGGAGCACTTCTATTCTGCTAATGGTCAACCAAAAGAGCGACAAACGCTCACATACTATCTATAAATATCTCGGAATTTACTTCAGAATATCTCCCTATAATTATCTTGCTTCCCAGAGCTGCAGAATACCGTATAGTAACCATACATGACCTCAGCTCAGGAGAAAAACACAACAACTCAATTCACTGCAGTCTAATTGTCAGCCAGGGCTAAAACGCTACGGTATTGCCCGGTTGGACAAGTCGAATAATGACCGTGCGTATTTAAATAAAGTAAGCTATTTATTGAGCTGTTAACCCTGGTTACAGTTACCCTGCGTGTGTGACGCGTCTGGGGTCAATGGTGCAATGTCTCGTTGTCTGAACGACAGCGTTCTCCTTTAATACCCGGTGTGTTTAAATGCAGGGAGGTGTGGCATTGAAAGCCATGGCTCCTCCCGCATTGGATCTCGAAGCACGGCTATTCCTCGTCTCTCCTTCTAGTACTACTCCGTGTAACCTCATCAGGAAACAACAGATCCGTCCGTACTGGAAATACTGAAGTAACATTAAACCACAAGCATTTAGACTTATATTCTGGATACATATCATTGTTTAACGCACCACTGGGTCTTTTGAAGATGTACTGCTCTATCTAAGGCTGGCACCTCTTATTTCCGAATCACAATTCCGGTTTTATTGTGTTGCCTTTCCTAGTAATAGTACAAGTAAGTAGGAATTTAAGCGACTCAAGGTGACTGACCTCAGCGAGGGTCTCTGTGCTGAACAGACTTCGCAAAGGAAACCGATCTGGGAATTCAAAGGATTAAGATATTCTGCATCAAAACCACTTCAAATCCGGATCATACAGAAGGGTAAGTGTGTGTTTTAAATAATAATAATAATAATAATAATAATAATAATAATAATAATAATAATAACAATAGCGGACTTCGGCGTGGCTTTCATATGCTAAGGTTTCGGGAGAGCACAACCTGGTCGACACAGGAATACACTGATAACGCTGCACTGAGCTACCTCCTCCTCCAGTGTGAAGTCACGTATTACTAATTGTTTATTAGTGTTTCCCGTTTATTTAAAGCACCTGCGCTCTTTTTATATAGCCCGTGGCCATGTAATAATATCTCGAGTTTATGTAATCCTTCGGTTCTGCCCTGCTCCAGTTTACTGTATGTAAGTTATACTGCTGACAGCGATACCCACACGAGGAGAGAGCTCTGCTTCAGTATACCCGCTATTCCACGGTGACTACATTGTTGTTAATATTCTGCATCTGTTTGTGTGGTATGGCGGTGCAGTCGCTTTGTTGTATGGGGATGCAGAGAGATCTTCTGTAACAGTACTGGTAGCACAGGACCCCTCTGCGCTGATGGTACCTCGCTGTGTGAGGGATTAGGAGATTCCTGGTTATTGCTGGTGAGCTCCCTGCACTGTGAGCTGTGATGGGATGGGACGGAGAAGCTGCTGTATTTTTGGAGTTAATCAGTGTCTGGATGGGGACTGTGTGGGAAGCTTCATGGCTGTGGATTGGAGTTACAGTGTCAAAGAGCGACACTGATGCTGAATCCATAGTGGCACTCCGTACTGTGCTGTGCTGTGCTGTCTACTGTCTGTAGTGCTGGGCTGCTGCTGAAGTTTAGTCTCAAGCAGTGTGATGCAGATGACGTTTAATGACAGCTTTAACAGTAAACATCGTTGCTTATTATTGCAATGTGGATATGCTCTCAAACGCCTAACCTCTTTAGTGACAGGAGGGCCATTGTGAACAGTGTGCTCCTCACTGAGAGTGGCTCCTGTTCGGTAGTGTCTCTCATTGTAAAGACAGGAGAGCCATTGTGAACAGTGTGCTCCTCACTGAGAGTGGCTCCTGTTCGGTAGCGTCTCTCATTGTAAAGACAGGAGAGCCATTGTGAACAGTGTGCTCCTCACTGAGAGTGGCTCCTGTTCGGTAGTGTCTCTCATTGTAAAGACAGGAGAGCCATTGTGAACAGTGTGCTCCTCACTGAGAGTGGCTCCTGTTCGGTAGCGTCTCTCATTGTAAAGACAGGAGAGCCATTGTGAACAGTGTCCTCCTCACTGAGAGTGGCTCCTGTTCGGTAGCGTCTCTCATTGTAAAGACAGGAGAGCCATTGTGAACAGTGTCCTCCTCACTGAGAGTGGCTCCTGTTCGGTAGTGTCTCTCATTGTAAAGACAGGAGAGCCATTGTGAACAGTGTGCTCCTCACTGAGAGTGGCTCCTGTTCAGTAGTGTCTCTCATTGTAAAGACAGGAGAGCCATTGTGAACAGTGTCCTCCTCACTGAGAGTGGCTCCTGTTCGGTAGTGTCTCTCATTGTAAAGACAGGAGAGCTATTGTGAACAGTGTGCTCCTCACTGAGAGTGGCTCCTGTTCGGTAGTGTCTCTCATTGTAAAGACAGGAGAGCCATTGTGAACAGTGTGCTCCTCACTGAGAGTGGCTCCTGTTCGGTAGTGTCTCTCATTGTAAAGACAGGAGAGCCATTGTGAACAGTGTGCTCCTCACTGAGAGTGGCTCCTGTTCGGTAGCGTCTCTCATTGTAAAGACAGGAGAGCCATTGTGAACAGTGTGCTCCTCACTGAGAGTGGCTCCTGTTCGGTAGCGTCTCTCATTGTAAAGACAGGAGAGCCATTGTGAACAGTGTGCTCCTCACTGAGAGTGGCTCCTGTTCGGTAGTGTCTCTCATTGTAAAGACAGGAGAGCCATTGTGAACAGTGTGCTCCTCATTCATTTTGTAATTACATTTTGCAGTTACATGATTCTAAATACAATATCTCAATTATGGTCACATGGACTAGGGCAGCGTACTGTGACTCACCGTCTTGGGTGCGCACAGCCAGCGATTTCAAACCCGACAAGACGGTATAACCAGACACACTCTGTTAATGACAGCGCCACAAACTAGGAGACCAAGAGTCAAAACCTGCCCAAGATCGACAGATCATTCAGCAGCATCTTCATGATGTCAATTGTTAATCAGCACAATAAAAAGCCACTGCACCTGCTCTAAAACAGAGTTTGTCATTTTTCAATCACATCTAGTGAATTTTATCCAAATATAAGTGATAAGTTTCTTTTGATGCTCAGTATAGAGTGATCACTTCTAACAGTGCAGCGATCAGCATGCAGGGAGTCTCATGACAGCTAGCAGCAATGCAGAGTGATCACTTCTAACAGTGCAGCGATCAGCATGCAGGGAGTCTCATGACAGCTAGCAGCAATGCAGAGTGATCACTTCTAACAGTGCAGCGATCAGCATGCAGGGAGTCTCATGACAGCTAGCAGCAATGCAGAGTGATCACTTCTAACAGTGCAGCGATCAGCATGCAGGGAGTCTCATGACAGCTAGCAGCAATGCAGAGTGATCACTTCTAACAGTCCGGTGATCAGCATGCAGGGAGTCTCATGACAGCTAGCAGCAATGCAGAGTGATCACTTCTAACAGTCCGGCGATCAGCATGCAGGGAGTCTCATGACAGCTAGCAGCAATGCAGAGTGATCACTTCTAACAGTGCAACGATCAGCATGCAGGGAGTCTCATGACAGCTAGCAGCAATGCAGAGTGATCACTTCTAACAGTGCAGCGATCAGCATGCAGGGAGTCTCATGACAGCTAGCAGCAATGCAGAGTGATCACTTCTAACAGTGCAGCGATCAGCATGCAGGGAGTCTCATGACAGCTAGCAGCAATGCAGAGTGATCACTTCTAACAGTGCAGCGATCAGCATGCAGGGAGTCTCATGACAGCTAGCAGCAATGCAGAGTGATCACTTCTAACAGTCCGGCGATCAGCATGCAGGGAGTCTCATGACAGCTAGCAGCAATGCAGAGTGATCACTTCTAACAGTCCGGCGATCAGCATGCAGGGAGTCTCATGACAGCTAGCAGCAATGCAGAGTGATCACTTCTAACAGTGCAGCGATCAGCATGCAGGGAGTCTCATGACAGCTAGCAGCAATGCAGAGTGATCACTTCTAACAGTGCAGCGATCAGCATGCAGGGAGTCTCATGACAGCTAGCAGCAATGCAGAGTGATCACTTCTAACAGTGCAGCGATCAGCATGCAGGGAGTCTCATGACAGCTAGCAGCAATGCAGAGTGATCACTTCTAACAGTCCGGCGATCAGCATGCAGGGAGTCTCATGACAGCTAGCAGCAATGCAGAGTGATCACTTCTAACAGTGCAGCGATCAGCATGCAGGGAGTCTCATGACAGCTAGCAGCAATGCAGAGTGATCACTTCTAACAGTCCGGCGATCAGCATGCACAGTGTCTCCTGGTTCAGGGCTTGCTATGAATAATTGAAAGCATGACTTATTGCTTTGTCTGTGAAAGGCACCTCCGAAATTAATAACGTTTTGGAAAATGACATGCGATCTTACAGAGCGCTTTTACTTACACTACAAACAGGAAATGGGATTTCATTAATAAGAAGGCACTGCTGTACGATTTAATCTGATCTCTTGAAATGCAAAGTCAGGGGAAAATGCACAGCGAGTTTAATGAGACACACCTGAGCTGGTACCTATACACACGGTGGCTAATCAAGCTTGTATTTAAACCTGGGATGGGCGAGACTGCTGTGCAGTAGGAGCCTTCTTTCCATCCCTGCTGTACAGTAACACACACATGAATACATTAACTTGACATGTTTATCATAAGAATATAACATATCAACAGTGCAAACACAGTGGCATTGGGTCGACACACTGTGCATTGGGGTGCGTTAAGCTTAAATAAAACACAGCCTGAACTAAATGAAACCATGGGGGCAGGAGGTAGAATTGCAGAAAAGACAATAACACTCGTACTTCTGTGCATTGGGTATTTTTATGGAGATGCTCTGGTGCTTTTTAATGATCACTATTAATTAATTCAAACATTAGCCAAGTGGCTGACAAAGCCCTTTCGCAGCTTGCTGCCTTAGCTTCTGAAGTCAGCATCCTGTGCTGTGCCCAGGGAAATGGGCTGACTGGAAACAACACAGTGGATTGGGGGGGGTGGGAGGGGGAGGATTTTATACTGAAGTGTTTCTCTTGGCCTCACTGTGTCTGTACTGGCAACTAGCCGTTGAAAACTGAACACAGGTACTGGTTCAGTAGTAGTCGTTATAATGGCTGGTTCAGTAGTAGTCGTTATAATGGCTGGTTCAGTAGTAGTCTTTTATAATGATGGGGGTTAGATAATAGTAAACACATCATTAAGATCCCTTGCTTGTTACTCGCTGGTTTATACAGAGTGTAAATCTGTGCCAGTCCATTCAGATGTTGACTCCCTCAACCTGGCCTTAAACCAGTCTGATCACTTGATCCAGTGTAATCAGAACTGGGAGAGTGCCATCATTCTCCATAATGAAGACGAGCAGTGTGCTTTTACATAGGAACACACACACAGAAAGAACAGCACAGTGTAATCTTGGTCACCTGGTCTTAATGGTCTTATTTGGAGTTCACTGGATCTTCTTAATGGTCACCTGATCTTTATTTGGAGTTCACTGGATCTTCTTAATGGTCACCTGATCTTTATTTGGAGTTCACTGGATCTTCTTAATGGTCACGTGATCTTTATTTGGAGTTCACTGGCTCTTCTTTCCTGAGCTGGTGTCCATCCAGCCTTGATGCGAAGGGTTTCGTACTGTTTTGTTAATCGGTGTCTTTGGGTATCAGTGATGACGTCATACGATTCCCAAGAAGAGCCCCAATCGTATCATCAAAGTGCTTTCACTGTATCTGTACACAGGTCAGGGCACGTTTTAATACAGCCAATGTTTATATAATTAAAGGAGGACTGTTGTCTGAGTCTGGCTGTGATATTTCCACCTGTTCAAGCCTGCTATTGCAGGGATTTAAACAGCAGCGGGACAATTTAGATCAGTTCAGTAACTCGCTGCTTTATGTTAGGATTCCATCTGGGCTGTTCTGAATAAAACAACAGAGTGCTGTGCTTCAGATCATGTGAACACGGCTTCCTCTGTGTCTGACTGCTGTCTGAATTGAATACAGAAATCAAGCAGCCTGCATCTCCCGGTCTGAGCGGGGCGAATCCCTGTTTCTCAATTCCAATTCCTTTATAAAATCAATTCACAATTCCCTTTCAATTAATTCCAAAATTGCGATCAGCAGTATTCTTGTTAAAATTAGCTTCTCACAGTGGCAAGAAGTTATTTAAATTGAAGTCACTGTTAGTCAATTGAATTGGCTTCAAATGAAAGCAGTTGAACAATCCCAACAATGATATCTCTAAAATATCAAGTGCAATTTCTCATACCTCTAGCTTGCCTCATGCTGCATGGAGCAGTGGCTGTGTCTGGTGTGTTTGTTACACACAGCCAGTCTGGATCAATGGGCACAGGCTTTGCAGTTCCTCATGCTTCTAGCTTTCCTCATGCTGCATGGAGCAGTTGCTGTGTCTGTGTATTGTACAAAAACCCTTTCCAAGTAAATGTTATGATGCTCTTAAACTTGCGCAAGAGGAAGTGGCTACTTGTATGAGGCATAATAGGATCAAATGGTCATTTAATGATGGACCGTTTTGTTAAGACAGAAATGAAACGTGACAGGGAGAGTGTGTGTCCATCCCAGCTATAAAACACACATTCATTTGGAGATCTACAGTGAGCCATGCTGTGCTTCTGGTCTTGTATCACGATACATGCCTCTATTACGATACATCATGTAAAGAAAGTATCGTGATTCATTAATACACAATGCATCGTTACAGCCCTGCTGCTGAGCGCGGCTGGTTTTCAAAGTGCAGCAGTCTTCGAAGTGAAAGCTTTCACGTGTGCTGAGCTCAGCCAGACCCCACTTTCAGCTTCTTGTAACGTCTTCCAACTCGGTCACCCTCCGGCCCCGAGGGTGTTTCCTCTTGTGAAGCCAATGACTCTTCCAGACACTCAGGAGCCTCAGACAGGACCTCAATGAATGAGCAGCATCTGGGACTGCACTCTGCACAACAGGAGCGATCTGGAGCCTCAGACAGGACTTCAATGAATGAGTAGAGTCTGGGACTCCACTCTGCACAACAGGAGCGACCTGGAGCATGTGATGATGAAGTAAGCCTCATAACAACAGGTACAGCATGCAGGGACACGCATGGTCTGTGGATTGGAAATCCTAGGGTCTGCTCCTTTGTGTTTTATTATTATTATCCCCACAGATCTCCGGTTTCCAGTTGCTTACAATTGCAGTCCATTTGAGTTCTCCCTCTTGTTTTTTAACTACGTCCTTAATTATTTAATTAAAACCGACGAGAGCCTTGGGCTTTAATGGATGTGTCCACTAGTCAAGTAAGGGGATAGTGCATTTTAATTATTTAGTAACCACAGATTATTTTTTTTTTTCCAAAATTTTTGGAATTACTTTTTGAATGTAATACACATCATTTGATTATGTGTACGTTGCTCTGTCAGTAAAGACTTTACACATATTTCAAATGTTCTTTGTCATGCTATACAATATAACAGCAGTTGACCCAGCCTTTTGATGCATAAGATCAGGTGTCACTTTGCAGTCCTCTTTCCCAGTCACAAGCCAGCAGATCTTGTACTGTAAGAGAGACTGAATCCGCTGTACAGAATTACCTTTAAATTACAAAGAAAGCCTCCGATCCTTTGAAGAAATAAATGGCTTGCTTTCTTCTTCCTGCAGTATAACAGACTGTATGTGGGTTAAAGAAGGGGGCTGGGATGTTATTTGGGCTGTTCATCCACCCACAGGTCTCACTGACTGCTACAGATCTGTGATCTCAGATCGGTGTGGAGCCTGTATATCCACTCCTATCAGCAGGGCTGTGTGTCTCAGTATTCAGATCGGTGTGGAGCCTGTACGTTGTTCTGGCTGTGTCTGATTGTGATTCTTCCTCCTACACTTCAATACGAAGCCCGACTCGCTGCTTTATAAGTTGCAGTAGTTGTTCTGATGTCATAGCAATGAGTGTCCTTCTTGTCATCACTGAGACGTACATCCGCCAGTCCCTTACAGGTTACTACAGACAACGCTAGTGTCATAATTGGAGTAAACTTGGTAGAAAGTCAGATACAAGCAAGGTCTAGAACTGTATTTATCTAAGCGGGTCTAATCTGGTACCACAGAAGACATTCCCATGATAAACTTGAGTAGAGTTTCACAAAGCAACCCGAAACTGGAGACAGTCCGATAAAACCGAGGTCCAGAACCCTAAAAGCAGTTCAATCTCAAGCGTCTCACATGTGCTGTAAAAAACCCGACCTCCTTTCACCAGACAATGTTCTTTTATAGCGTTGCTGAAAGGGGAGGGGTAGCACTTGTCACTCTTGTTTTTATTAAGTGCTTTCAGGCGCATCAGTTGCATCAGTTTCCATTGTCGGCTACCAGCGCGTTTTAGATTGAGCACAAGAGCAGTTATTGCAGGGGTTCATATACAGAAAGGCTTGTCGTTCACTCAGGCAAATAAGCCATTGATTGAGAGAACTGGGAGCTGAAAAATGCAACATTTGTCACTTCACACAGTGTTTGAGTTCCTAGTGATTTTGCAGTAGTAAAAACAAAGGCAGAAGAGAACTGTAAGATGTGAAGCCCTTCTCTCTCAATGATAATATCACTGTTCTAACTAGAATGCAGGGAGGGAAGTGAGACTCCTATTGCATGCGTCACCCATTCCAGGTTTTAATGCATGCTTGATTAGCCATATAAGCCATAATAATACTGGCATTAATGATCACCTGGGCTAAGTGACTCTCTGAAGCAGCCAGCCAACACCCCACACTGAAAAGCAGAGCAGTCGAGGCAGCATGAATAAGCAGTCCCAATCTTTGAGACTTCACTACAAGCACGCGTCCACGTTGGTTTACACTGTGAGCTCAGCGGCGTGCTCTGAACTCGGAGGAGCACAAATCAAATGAATCGCTCCTTAACATGATTTGCACACTATTTAATCTGAACGGCATGCAGCACTGTTTACAAAGCTGAAAGACTCCCTGGACATTTCCACTGATCCAGCTTCCATCCCTGCAGTACCTTCACTGCTGAAGCCACCAGAGAACAGAGATCATGTGAATGACAGATTTCTCTAGACTTCTGTAACTGAAACCTGCTAAGGGTTCTGTCTGCATTACCCTCCACACTCACACAGACTGCTTTACAGTAGCGTTCTACCAATCCATACAGCTTCTTGTTTTATTTAGGTTTTTTAAATGCACTTGTGGACCAGACTATGTAAAGGACAGTCGTGAGATTTCTTTCCTTTGTTCTATTCCTCTGTGGTGTGTAACTTGGTGTGTTTGTATTGCTGTTCCGCTGTGCAGCTGACTCGTGCCTTTGGCAGCCCTCGTGATGTTGTCAGTTCGTTCATGTTTTATTGTGCTGCACTGCATCGATGCGCGCACCCCAGGGGTTTCCTGCTGGAGTCAAACACCAGCCCGTCATCCTCGTTGTGAAAAGGGGCAGAGTTACTGCAGTGCTGGAAGTGTAGCTTGAGGAGGAGCCATTAGAAATAACTGCAATAATACAATGAAGTGTAACTTGAGGAGGAGCCGTTAGAAATAACTGCTAGAATACAATGAAGTGTAGCTTGAGGAGGAGCCATTAGAAATAACTGCTAGAATACAATGAAGTGTAACTTGAGGAGGAACCATTAGAAATAACTGCTAGAATACAATGAAGTGTAGCTTGAGGAGGAGCCATTAGAAATAACTGCTAGAATACAATGAAGTGTAGCTTGAGGAGGAGCCGTTAGAAATAACTGCTAGAATACAATGAAGTGTAGCTTGAGGAGGAGCCATTAGAAATAACTGCTAGAATACAATGAAGTGTAACTTGAGGAGGAACCATTAGAAATAACTGCTAGAATATAATGAAGTGTAACTTGAGGAGGAGCCGTTAGAAATAACTGCTAGAATACAATGAAGTGTAGCTTGAGGAGGAGCCATTAGAAATAACTGCTAGAATACAATGAAGTGCAGCTTGAGGAGGAGCCATTAGAAATAACTGCTAGAATACAATGAAGTGCAGCTTGAGGAGGAGCCATTAGAAATAACTGCTAGAATACAATGAAGTGTAGCTTGAGGAGGAGCCATTAGAAATAACTGCTAGAATACAATGAAGTGCAGCTTGAGGAGGAGCCATTAGAAATAACTGCTAGAATACAATGAAGTGTAGCTTGAGGAGGAGCCATTAGAAATAACTGCTAGAATACAATGAAGTGTAACTTGAGGAGGAGCCATTAGAAATAACTGCTAGAATACAATGAAGTGTAACTTGAGGAGGAGCCATTAGAAATAACTGCTAGAATACAATGAAGTGTAGCTTGAGGAGGAGCCATTAGAAATAACTGCTAGAATACAATGAAGTGTAACTTGAGGAGGAACCATTAGAAATAACTGCTAGAATACAATGAAGTGTAGCTTGAGGAGGAGCCATTAGAAATAACTGCTAGAATACAATGAAGTGTAGCTTGAGGAGGAACCATTAGAAATAACTGCTAGAATACAATGAAGTGTAGCTTGAGGAGGAGCCATTAGAAATAACTGCTAGAATACAATGAAGTGTAGCTTGAGGAGGAGCCATTAGAAATAACTGCTAGAATACAATGAAGTGCAGCTTGAGGAGGAGCCATTAGAAATAACTGCTAGAATACAATGAAGTGTAGCTTGAGGAGGAGCCATTAGAAATAACTGCTAGAATACAATGAAGTGTAGCTTGAGGAGGAGCCATTAGAAATAACTGCTAGAATGCAATGAAGTGTAGCTTGAGGAGGAGCCATTAGAAATAACTGCTAGAATACAATGAAGTGTAGCTT
This sequence comes from Acipenser ruthenus, assembly GCF_902713425.1. Taxonomy (NCBI): domain Eukaryota; kingdom Metazoa; phylum Chordata; class Actinopteri; order Acipenseriformes; family Acipenseridae; genus Acipenser; species Acipenser ruthenus. The sequence continues at coordinate 188,639 of NC_081196.1, forward strand.
GAGGAAGAGCCATTAGAAATAACTGCTAGAATACAGTGAAGTGTAGCTTGAGGAGGAGCCATTAGAAATAACTGCTAGAATACAATGAAGTGTAGCTTGAGGAGGAACCATTAGAAATAACTGCTAGAATACAATGAAGTGTAGCTTGAGGAGGAACCATTAGAAATAACTGCTAGAATACAATGAAGTGTAGCTTGAGGAGGAGCCATTAGAAATAACTGCTAGAATACAATGAAGTGTAGCTTGAGGAGGAGCCATTAGAAATAACTGCTAGAATACAATGAGGTTTCGTTTCCAGCAGTGTGTGATTGTAACAGGGGCTCCACAGGGGCTCCACATGACCGAATCCTCACGGCTGAATCCACAGCATATCCGCGAGTGAAGGTCACATTGTATTGATTACAATCAATAGAAAGAACTATTCCAGCCCAGTGTAGTGGTGTTTTAAAATGCTTATATTGAAAGCTGTGTGCGCTATAATGATTTACCTGATTTACTTCCTTTTAATTCCCTCTGCCCTTCTGCAGGCTGAGCTGTCCTTGTGCCTCTATGCTGGGACCTTGCTAATGCCATTCATTAAAGGCAGCGGGTAGTGGCTCTTTTCTACAGTGTGTCGATGTTCACAGAGGGTATTTCTTGGGTGAGAGTGAGGGTTAGGGTTATTGACATTGTGGTTCCTCTACAATGCTGAAATATTGAACATATTCTCCCGGTTTCCTAGCTTTAACCCTATTGAATGATAATAATGCAAAGTTAGACATTAAATATATATTCAGGGGAAAACAGTGACCAGAAGAAGCAGCAGATATGTGGTAAACACGGTCACTGCTTGATTTTCATGACCCTTTTATCGCACACTCCTGCCACCTGCAGGTGTTTCAGATTGCGTTGGCTGCAGGTGTTTCAGATTGCGTTGGCTGCAGGTGTTTCAGATTGCGTTGGCTGCAGGTGTTTCAGATTGCGTTGGCTGCAGGTGTTTCAGATTGGGCTGGCTGCAGGTGTTTCAGATTGCGTTGGCTGCAGGTGTTTCAGATTGCGTTGGCTGCAGATGTTTCAGATTGCGTTGGCTGCAGATGTTTCAGATTGCGTTGGCTGCAGGTGTTTCAGATTGGGCTGGCTGCAGGTGTTTCAGATTGCGTTGGCTGCGGGTGTTTCAGATTGCGTTGGCTGCAGATGTTTCAGATTGCGTTGGCTGCAGATGTTTCAGATTGCGTTGGCTGCAGGTGTTTCAGATTGGGCTGGCTGCAGGTGTTTCAGATTGTGTTGGCTGCAGGTGTTTCAGATTGCGCTGGCTGCAGGTGTTTCAGATTGCGTTGGCTGCAGGTGTTTCAGATTGCGTTGGCTGCAGGTGTTTCAGATTGCGTTGGCTGCAGGTGTTTCAGATTGCGTTGGCTGCAGGTGTTTCAGATTGCGCTGGCTGCAGATGTTTCAGATTGCGCTGGCTGCAGATGTTTCAGATTGGGCTGGCTGCAGGTGTTTCAGATTGCGTTGGCTGCAGATGTTTCAGATTGGGCTGGCTGCAAATGTTTCAGATTGCGTTGGCTGCAGATGTTTCAGATTGGGCTGGCTGCAGGTGTTTCAGATTGCATTGGCTGTAGTCTGATAAACTCTGGCTTTTGTGTTTGCAGTATTCTCAGGTACTGTGCGATTGTTACGTGTTTATGAGGACCCTCTATATGTGAATGCCCTGGTTTGTAGTATCATGAATACAGTTATTCCAGTTATCCATATTATAAACTATCATGTAACCATACGAAAAACAAATTAGTTTTAAATTCTGTGCAGTGCAGCCATGCTTATAATCATTGGTTTTGTGGAATTTCAAAAGCGAAAGTAATGAAGTAAACTGATAAGTTGGTGTTGATTAGTTGAGCGTAGACTTTGGCACGTTTTAAACACAAGTCTGCTAAGGAGGGATGCAATCGTTGGGCTTGGTTAGATGGTTTTACAGCTGCTGCTTTTGCACAATTACTGGATTTGACCCCCAAAACCAAAGAACGTATTGAAAAATACCTCTTGAGGGCAGGGTTGAAATATTTCAATTGTATTAAGTGCATGTCCTGGGTCTCCAGACCTTTACTGGGTCCAAATCGCTTGAAATCTACCTCTGGAAAGCAAGCTAAGGCATCGATAAGACTTGCAGTCAAACTGTGTTTCTGTGCTTTCTTTGGTTCTGAATGTGGTTCGATTATATACTGTGTGTGTGTGAGTGTGTGTGTGTGTGTGAGTGAGTGTGAGAGTATATTGTGTGTGTGTGTGTGTGTGTGTGTGTGTGTGTGTGTGTGAGTGAGTGTGAGAGTATATAGAGTGTGTGTGTATGTGTGAGAGTGTATATAGTGTGTGTGTATATACTGCGTGTGAGTGTATACTCTGTATGTCTGTGTGTGGGGGGTGTGTGTGTGTGAGTGTATATAGTGTGTGTGTGTGAGAGTGTATATATTGTGTGTGTGTGTGTGTGAGTGTATATAGTGTGTGTATATACTGTGTGTGTGTGAGAGTGTATATATTGTGTGTGTGTGTGTGTATACGGTGTGTATATGTGTGTGTACTGTGTGTGAGTGTATATAAACTGTACAGGCTTGTGTACAAGGAAAGGCAATAGAGAGCTGATATTTTAAGTGTATTTAATTGTTGCTCTGTAGACACAGGCCACTGTTCTAACAAAGTGATTGGACTACATACTGTAATGAAATAATGTGCACAGCGTTAAAGCATGACATGCTGTATTGAGTGCGGGTTGCTTGTTCCCTGGACGCTGAAGGCTGACCTTGAACAGGCCCTCGAGGAGGATGCAGTTGAGACAGATCTCTCTCTTCTGAGACGACTTCCAGCTTCCAACCCAACAAGCGCTCGCTTTCTGCACACAGGCGCTCCACTGTTTCCTGCGCTGCAGAGTGAAAGAATGCTGTTTTAAACCCGGGCTGTGTCACGGTAATAATATTTTAAAAATGCAGAGTAGGAGCTTTTTTTTTTCTTCCTTTTTAATAAACTGTTTGTGCCAAGTAAGGGATAAGCAGCAGTAAAGCCGACAGCCTGTCTGCTGCTCACAGGCATTACATATATTAGATATTGATGTTGAAATATACTGTAGAGCAAGCAGCATGCTCCTTGCAGGCTGTAACATTGGACACATTCAAACAATGAGTATAGAAGGCAGACACGTCACGTGACGCTGTGTTAAAGTAGGGAAGACGTGGAACAAAGCAGCCAGTTTCTAAGATGGTTCCAATCCGCTAGAGAAGGGAGTTCTGTAAGCAGGGGGGTATGGGGTTGCTGTGGGTCGCTAGCTGATATTGCGCATGTACAGTTTAGGGGAAGTCATTCTGTTGAATCCTCTACCAGGCAGGATCCAGCAGCAAGGCAGTAATTAGTGGGGGGCCTCAGTTGGGGAACTCTGTCCCGCTCTGCTGACATTTGCAGGTTTTTCAACTTGTTTTCTTTTTAGATGCTGGCATGCAGGTTTAGCTTCTTTATTTATTTAGTGAAGTTCCTGCTTTGAATGCAGAATGCTGCTTTTGGAATCTTGCAAGCTTTGGAACATGTGGCATGTTTGTTTGTAGAAGGCTGTTTGCACTGTAATACATGCTAGTAACATTGCTCTGGGTTACAGTAAGTGAAATGCATTAGAGTCCACTCATTTGGGATGTATCAGATTGGGCTTCTTCAAAATTGCACCTGGATGCAAACTGGTTTCTGGGTCTTGGCTGTGCTGGCCTGGGGTCCCACATACTGGGTGAGGAAAGCCCAGACAGAAGATGTTCTGTATATGTATTCATACAGCTGAAAGTGAAGCAGAAAAAGAAGCAGATTGTGAACTTGCAGCAGCTGCAAAATCCACTCTCCCAGCAGGTTGTGCATTGGGGGTAGTGGTGCCTGAAGGTAGAGTGGGGGAGGGAGAAATTAAATGGGAAAGCAAACTGCAATATCAAAAATTCAACTCTATTTCTCTGATGTGGACAGCAATCCACCAGGGAGACTGTCGAATGTCTTTCACCTGTAATCTGCAGCAGACACAAGACCAGTTCTCTGAAGCGAAACGTCTGGGCTGCTGGTGCCCACCAATGACCAGGACCTTGGTTGACAAGAAGGTTCTGGCACTCCTCGTTGCCTCTGAAGTGATGTGAATTCAGAAATATCACTTTGAGTGTTTAAGAAAACTAGAGCAAATGGAGCTGTTTCCACGCACAGCGTCTGACAGCTGTTCCTGTGTTGATACCCCTGTGGTTCTGTGAGAGCGAGCGACCCATCTTTCTGACAAAAATGATTCCAATATCTTCTATATCGCAAGCTTCTGTTGTGTGATTCCTTTTGCCATGTGCCTTCAGTGCTGGTTTTGCACATGTGAGAATACACAATTAAATATGAAGGGACTGTTACGCAAACGCTTATTTATATATAAAGATTATTATTTAATAATCTCAGCATTGGCTGATCACTTGTAGCATCATAGTGTAAGCTGTATACTTTTTAATAAGTGTTTATGGTTATTTGTAATATAGGCACTTGTTTGTTCTTTTTTTTTTTTTAATCATCCATAGAATCTATGGTTATTTCTGTTTTTCTCATCTAGCGTAGCTCATCCCAACCAACCAACCAAACAGGTTTTGAAAAGCTGGAGATTCTGTTTTCATGTCTGTGTCGCTGTTGTGTATCTGAATCAGCTCATAATGGAGGGGTCTGTTGTGTATCTGAATCAGCTCATAATGGAGGGGTCTGTTGTGTATCTGAATCAGCTCATAATGGAGGGGTCTGTTGTGTATCTGAATCAGCTCATAATGGAGGGGTCTGTTGTGTATCTGAATCAGCTTATAATGGAGGGGTCTGTTGTGTATCTGAATCAGCTCATAATGGAGGGATCTGTTGTGTATCTGAATCAGCTCATAATGGAGGGGTCTGTTGTGTATCTGAATCAGCTCATAATGGAGGGGTCTGTTGTGTATCTGAATCAGCTCATAATGGAGGGATCTGTTGTGTATCTGAATCAGCTCATAATGGAGGGGTCTGTTGTGTTTTGTTTGTTTCTTGGTTTCGAGGGGTGAAAAGGTTTCATTAATTTGTTTATTTAGCAGACACTTTTATCCAAGGCAACTTACAGAGACTAGGGTGTGTGAACTATGCATCAGCTGCAGAGTCACTTACAACAACGTCTCACCCGAAAGACGGAGCACAAGGAGGTTAAGCGACTTGCTCAGGGTCACGCAATGAGTCAGTGGCTGAGCCGGGATTTGAACCAGGGACCTCCTGGTTACAAGTCCTTTTCTTTAACCACTGGAAAGACCCGGGTGCTAACACTGTGCACACCTCTCTCAGGTGGAGGGCAGTGCTGGCAGAGCCCCTGCTTGGCTAGTTCAGATGTACAGCATTGGGTGAATTTCTATTATTGGCACAGGAACTAAACAATACTGCTGGCCTCCAGTGATAGGGAATGCTGAGAGGCAACAAGGTCTCTTGTTTTTGTCTGTTCTGGTTTCACTGTTTCAGATTCTACACATAAACCTGGATAAAACATGCGGAAGTGAGCATGCTTTGAGAGGGTATCAGTCGCCAGGATGTGACGGCTGAAACAGAAAATGATGAAAGGGAATCTAACTTGAGAGAACCGTTACTTCACACCCGTACCAGGTTTCCCTTTGGTGATCTTTAACAGAACAAAGGCTAATCACATTGCATTTTGCTTTCTACAATAATTTAGACCTATCCAACTGGTCTTCACTGAGTCACACTGAGACAGCCCTGCTGAACCCCTATATACTGTACATGTAATAGAAATTCAACAGGCAGGTGTACTTTGAGCCCCTGAAGATGTGTGAATCATTAGCCACTGCTCTGGTTTTATGTAACGGCTTGTACTGTTTTAAAAGTGCAGCATTAACCCTTCATCAGCTGCAGCTGCTTTCTCATGAGATTCACTGCAATGTAAAGCGAGTTGGTATTAGTTCTGATGCATTTCAATATGAGATTCAATATGAGATTCACTGCAATGTAAAGCGAGTTGGTATTAGTTCTGATGCATTTCAATATGAGATTCACTGCAATGTAAAGTGAGTTCCTGATGCATTTCAATACTGGGCACACACTCCTGAATTGATCCTTGAGTGAATAAGATGAAGAAGAATGTTTCTGTATTATTAAACTAAATCTGCACAATTCTTTACAGACGTTTCGTCAGTTTTTACATTGCCTCCGTGACACCGAGAAAGACTTCTAGTTGAAATCTTTGTCAAACGGATACGTTTCTTTTAGTAATTCTTGATTTTTTGGATACGTTTGGTAGTTGGTTTTAAAAAATAAAAGAAATGAGGGCAAAAAAAGCATTTTCTAAATTAGAGTTTTATATTTGATAAAACAAAACCCAGTCTGCAGAATGAATGTACAAACAGTGGTCCGGTTTGCAACGATGTAGAGATGTCTGAATGAAGAGTTTCACTGATACGGTGTCCCCTCAGACTAACCACTGAGCTAATGGATAACATCATCTGAGAAAGAGAGGCGATTATTGTGAGCTGCATACAGATCAGTCACATGGAAACAATGACTGAGGAGATCCTCCAAACACTAAACATGTGATCAGTATTTACACAAGGGGACCACATGCTTAAAAGATCCTCCAAACACTAAACATGCGATCAGTATTTACATAAGGGGATAACACATGATGTTGATTCCATGTATAAGGCAGGCATTCATATGCTCTGACTCGCCCACCATGTTATACATGATGTGTTACAAAAGAGCATGGAATGAATACGTGTAATTCAAACCACATGAATTAACAGGGCTGAATTCAACATGAATGACTTCAGAGCTCAGGAAGTTCATGAGAGATTCATGTTGTTTTTATGATTATTCAGTTGGAATTCATCATGAATTTGTGGCAATTATTTTAAAGTGTAACCAATAATTGCTTCCAGTTTTCTCTCACAGTTACTGTAATTAAAAGCCAGTCCTGGGATTGGTTCAAATCACAACCCCACTGCTGCCTTCTTTGGTGTATAATGGAGGAGACCCCTCGGGGCGAGCTGGAGAAGCTCTCATTGTCTCAGTTGGTGTCACTGATTGCAGTGTTGTGTGCGGAGCCTAGAACAGACTTGATGATTCCAGATTCCCTCAACTAGCAGGCTGGATTTGATGGCAGGGGGCACGCGCCAGCCTGAATGGGTGCTTATGCAGCCGGAGCTGTGCTCTCTGTGTGGGGCGCTTGACTTCCCCCTGCAGCTGTGAGGATAATGACTGCATTTCTAGAGCCCGGCGATTAACAGAAACTGACATTAATTACTGGAAGTACAGCTCCTTCAGCCTGCTGCCCTGCCAATGGGAGTGTCTAACACAAGCAAGTAAACAAGCCCGGGGAGGGGAGGGGAGGAGAGGAGGAGGAGCAGGTGCAGGGCTCTCTCTTCATGGGCTTGCCACAGCGCTTCACTGGGGGCTGGAAAAACACACATTCCTTTTCTTATGTGAAATGGAAAGCGTGCTCACTTCACAGCTCTTTTATTAAAACACACATTCCTTTTGTCATGTGAAATGGAAAGCGTGCTCACTTCACAGCTCTTTTATTAAAACACACATTCCTTTTCTCATGTGAAATGGAAAGCGTTCTCACTTCACAGCTCTTTTATTAAAACACACATTCCTTTTCTCATGTGAAATGGAAAGCGTGCTCACTTCACAGCTCTTTTATTAAAACACACATTCCTTTTGTCATGTGAAATGGAAAGCGTGCTCACTTCACAGCTCTTTTATTAAAACACACATTCCTTTTGTCATGTGAAATGGAAAGCGTGCTCACTTCACATGACTGATGGATATTTACATGTGCAGATGAGCAGCGGTCCTGTTAAAAGCTGCTGCACTGTGTGCTCTTCTGAGTGGGATGTCGGTCGCACACCTGAGTTTCATTCGAAGGACCTCTGCAGCAGCAGCAGCAGCAGCTTCACTTGACCGACTTCATTCTTCCTTCCTTTCTATTCCACAAAGTACCCTATATTCTAAATGATTTAGAAAATGAATAATGTGTTAAACTTAAACCTGACCCTAACTCAGGGGTGGGCAATCCTGGTCCTGGAGGGCCGGTGTCCCTCCTGGCTTTTGTTCCAACTGTGCTCTAAATTACTTAATTAGACCAATAATTGGTAATAATCAGTACAATTAAGTAATTTAGAGCACAGTTGGAACAAAAGCCAGGAGGGACACCGGCCCTCCAGGACCAGGATTGCCCACCCCTGCCCTAACTGCTAAATTACACCCGTGAGCAATTTAGGACCGCTGTGCAGTACATTCTTTAAAAACAAAATAGTGTAGTAGTGATAAGCACCACTGACCCCTAGCAAACTGGGGGTTTAATCCTAGCTGCTCTGCACAGATAAGCTCTATTGACACATGGACAGTGTTTACAGTACAAGCTGCTAATCATGTGAAATGATGTAAACGGTGTCAACATTTAAAACCTAAACTGCTTGTTTTGCTTTCTGAGTTCTGTGTGTTGCAGGGTGTGGATTTACAGTGTGGTATTGAGTTCTGTGTGTCACAGGGCGTGGATTTACAGTGTTCCTCTTTCTCTGTTTGCTCTCGCAGGCTCCCCTCATGCTCTGATGATTGAAGGAGCATGGTCCCTGGCTCACTGTGTTCCTCTTTCTCTGTTTGCACTCACAGGCTCTCCTCATGCTCTGCGGATTTGAAGGGATTGAAGGAGCATGGTCCCTGGCTCACTGTGTTCCTCTTTCTCTGTTTGCACTCACAGGCTCTCCTCATGCTCTGCGGATCTGAAGGGATTGAAGGAGCATGGTCCCTGGCTCACTGTGTTCCTCTTTCTCTGTTTGCACTCACAGGCTCTCCTCATGCTCTGCGGATCTGAAGGGATTGAAGGAGCATGGTAAAGCACCAGCCCTTGCAGGTCTATGAGCGGCAGCTCTGCTTATCGTGCCTCACAGGAATCTATGGTTGCCGTTGGAAACGGTACCAGCGGTCACATGATGACACGACAAAGGTCAGTGCTTTACATTCCACTAGAGCTAGGGTGACCATGTGACTCCATGTACAATGGGACAGTTCAGGCTTTTCAACTCACACCCCAATGCATTCTGGTAAGTGTAGTCCTGCTGTGAAAGGTATCCGAGACAGATGTAACGTACCATGATGCATTGCGATGTGAGTTGCAAAGCCTGAACTGTCTCAAACTGTCCTCGTGTACATGGAGTCATACGGGAACCCGAGTTGGAGCCCTTGTTGCAGTTTGTGTGTGTCTGATAATGCATGGAACAGGCATTTGAACTCCTCAGAGTGGCCTGCCTCTCGCTCTTCACTGTATGTCTATCTCTGCTTCTTTATTCTTCGTTCTCATTGCTTTCAGTACATGCATCCCACTCACTGCGGGGGGACAAAGCAATTCAAAACAGGTCTGGCATGAATTAGAACATAAGGAATTCTAGAACGAGAGAAGGCCATTCGGCCCACCTATGCTCGCTCTCTTTGATACCAGTGTGGTCCATTAGCACTCAGGAGAGGAAAAACAACCCCCTCCCCCCAACCAGGTTAGAAGAATGAAACCTCTGGGAATCCGTGGCTAAATGGACCGCCCTTCCTCCAGGCGGCTAGCTCAAGCTCTTACTGTGGTCACAGAGAGGGTTATACAGTATTGTTCATGACAGCATCCACAATATTCTTGAAGGATCCGATAGTCTCTGCTTCAACAACTCTGTCCGGCAGCCTGTTCCAGTGGTTCACCACCCTTTCTGTGAAAAAGCGCCTTCTCCCCTCGGTTCTGAACATGCCCTTCTTCAGCTTCCACCCGTTGCCCCTGGTTCTGTTCTCTGTGACCTGTGAAATATAATTCTCAGCAGTTACTGTGTTAAACCCCTTGACAGTTATAAATACCTCTATTAAATCGCCTCTGGCTCTCCTTCTTTCAGCTCTTTCAGCCTCCCTTCCTTCACATGACATACCCTTCAATCCTGGAATTAATCGTGATGCTCTCCTCTGTACTCTCTCCAATGCCTCAATGTCTTTCTTATGGAGACCCGAACTGGACACAGTATTCTAGGCGTGGTCGTACCAGTGCATTGTATAATTAATATAACCTCTCTAGATCTGCGTCAGCCCAAGCTTGAGTCTTGCCTAAATCTCTTAAAGTTGCTGATTTGGAAGTTAGCTACTCCTCCCAGTTTAGTGTCGTCTGCAAATGTGCATCGTTTACTGATTATGTCTTGGTCCAAGTCATCAATATATAATATATATATATATATATATATATATATATATATATATATATATATATATATATATATATATATATATATATATATATATATATATATATATATAAAGAATATGTGCTGTTTGCTGAGCCCTGGGTTGGTCTCTTGCAGTCCATCCTCATGTTAGATACTGGGACGAGGAGACGGGGGAGGGTTACACACCGTGTTTATTAACGGATTCTGCCACTGGAGCTCTTGTGCTTCCAGTAAATCCTAGAATTCTTGTGAAATTATGCAAACAGTGATGCTTCAATGTTACTGTAGTTTACTTTGGTGTTTGTTGGCTACCACACAGTTTATATAATTACTGTTGGCCTGAATGTTTTTAGATTTGTGCTGTGACTAATACGGTAAGTGCAACATTAGTCATGATGGAAAACTGTACTGGCCAAGGCCCACCTAAGCTTGGGGACATTGTGTTGTTTTTGTGATCCAGACAGAAAGCTCACTTGCTCCACTAATATATCACAAATGAAAGCTGCATTTAGGGTTCTGCCTTGTAAGAGGCTTTGGAATCAGTAAATCATAAACCATGTGCAGCAGTCACATTTCTTGAAGGATCAGTTATTATTAACGATATTATAATTCCTTAAGATTCTGAGAAGTTGAAACACTGGATTTGGTAGCAATTTCCTAATCTGTGCTAAAGCTGGTAAAAGCCCTCTTCTAGATTTGAACCTTCCTCTTGTATTTTGATTTGCAAGCTGCTGTGGCATAAGCTCTGCTGATGAGAAAACAGTGCAAGCAAGTATTTACAAAGACTGGAGCCTGTGTTAAAGATACTAGGACCTCACGTTCAGTGTTAATTAGTGCTGCATGAACCGATCATCGATTATTCACATTGAGCTCTCCACAGAAATCAGGTGCTGACAATCAGGTGAGGGTCACTGGTGTCGATCGGGCTGATTTCCATTCAGAGAAACAAGTGAAGAAACAGCTGCTTGGATTTGTGGTGACTGCAGCTTTTCTTACTCTGTTGAGCACAGCGATCCACACAAACCCAAGCAGCTGTTTGTTCACTTGATTCACCTAGAATGGGAAGTTAGCCTGATCCACACCAATGCCCTCCCCTGTGCAGAGCTCCTCCGGTTCAGGCAGCACTGGTGCTCATCCCCATGTGTAAACATGCCCTGTGTTAAACCGCCTGGAAGTAAATCAAACACACTTTCTGCCCCTGGGGAGGTTGTTATGGATAAGCAGGTATTTCAGCTACATGGTTTCTTATAAGCCTTGTCCAAGTTATGTCTCATTCTTTCTAGTAATCATACAAGCTTTTAGTAAGACTGTTGGAATTTGACCAGATTGCACATGGTTTACTCTGCAGATATTCACAGCCATTTCAATGAACCTTCGAGAAACGAAGGAACTCGAGTGAAAGCTCCAGTAGTCTTGGCTTCATCTGCCAGCTGCTTCAATAGCAATCAGTGTGATGTCATTGCTGGGATTTCATAGCTGCCGCCCACAAGGTGTAATGTACAGGTAGCAATACCTTCTTAACACTGTATGAAGGTATTATAAGGTGTTATACAGCATGTTATAAGGTGCACAGCATGTTATTATAAGGTGTACAGCATGCAAGCATCTGCTGTACTTCTCATCCTGTGCTCAGACTGTGGCAGACTGATTTCACTCCGATACTCTCCTTGCAGAGTGCATTGTGTGCTCCTGCTGAGTGCGCAGTAAAGGCTCTTCTCCAGTAACAATAGAGAACAGCACGAGACAGGAAAAGGAAAAGGAGCACCACAGACATCTGATGAGGGATGTTTGAGACGCTCGCTCGCTGACAATGCTATCTGAGCACCACAGATATCTGATGAGGGATGTTTAAGAGACCCTCGCTCGCTGACAATGCTATCTGATGAGGGATGTTTAAGAGACCCTTTCTCACTGACAATGCTATCTGAGCACCACAGATATCTGATGAGGGATGTTTGAGACGCTCGCTCGCTGACAATGCTATCTGAGCACCACGGATATCTGATGAGGGATGTTTGAGACCCTCGCTCGCTGACAATGCTATCTGATGAGGGATGTTTAAGAGACCCTTTCTCACTGACAATGCTATCTGAGCACCACAGATATCTGATGAGGGATGTTTAAGAGACCCTCGCTCGCTGACAATGCTATCTGAGCACCACCGATATCTGATGAGGGATGTTTGAGATGCTTGCTCGCTGACAATGCTATCTGATGAGGGATGTTTAAGAGACCCTCGCTCGCTGACAATGCTATCTGAGCACCAGAGATATCTGGTGAGGGATGTTTGAGACCCTCGCTCGCTGGTAATGTGTAATGTGACAGCACTCATGCTACAGTGGCACGAATCACAGAAACCTTCAACACTGGACAAGACCAGCTTGTTTCCACAGCTAGCAATGTGGTCCCAGCTCCATCAGGAGCTGCGCTGTTACACTCGTTCTCTCATTTCTATTCTCAGTGACAGGATTTAAGTGTTCAGGCTGATAGCATGAATCCACAACGATGGGAAACTCTTTAGTACACACACATGGAAAGACATGACATCTGCGTGAATCAATAGAATGATCTGAAAGCTTGCCAGCGCATTTCACCCACATGCGCTGCTCTTCAGGTGGATCATTTCTGTGCAGTCTGACTGGTATAGTGTGAACAGGAAGGTTCAGCTTCATCTGTACAATTAGTGAGATATGAAGACGAAGCTTCCCACTCTCATGGTGGGTGGGCGTCTCTGACAACAGCTTATCTTGTCACAATTTGAAAGAAATTCTTTGAAAGAAGGAGCTCTTTGAATAAGCTCCATAGCAGTGGTTGTGTTGAAGGCAGATGTGTATTTTCTATAGGCAGCAGTGGTGTAGTCAAGCCGGAACTCGCATAATAGGCAAGCAAAGTCACGTGACTCGCATCTCCCACACAGCTGTCTGGTTCCTCTTGATGCAACGGAAAGAGCATTAGGAACTTCTATTACAAACTACTTCTTTAAGAAGCTAAAAATGCTGATGAAGACGACAGCAAGAGGCAGTGCATCGACTACGACTGTGGACACAAACGCAACCGAAGCCATCGACACACAGAGAAGTCAGTAACGTAAAGATGGAGAAAGACACTGTAGAAGGAAATCCTTGTAGAAATCAGATAAATGCATGGCCTATTATATACATTACTAGAGGGTCAGTATACAAATAAAATGAGCATTTGTATAATAATTCTTGCTTAAGAAAAATGATATTTGAGCTCCGGTGCCTTCAGATTTAGGACTACAGCCCTGCTGTCAATTGACATTGCCTGAGAGATGCATTGGACTGAAGGGAGAGGTCAGCCTGGCTGCGCACAGGAGCAGGTTTCCTTCAGTGATGTGTCTAAGGGAGAGGTCAGCCTGGCTGCACAGAGGAGCAGGTTTCCTTCAGTGATGTGTCTAAGGGAGAGGTAAGCCTGGCTGCGCACAGGAGCAGGTTTCCTTCAGTAATGCCCTTCATGTGTCTAACCAGCCTACAAACACTTTGATTGACCCAGACTTTATTTCCCGTCTATAGAAACTTGATATGATGTTTTAAATGTAAAGTTGCTACAGTAGGAACAAGAAAAATAAAGAGAAGGAAGTTTACCACTAAACATGTGGCTGCGAAGCCAGCCCAAAGCATTGAAGAATGGCTGTCGTATATTTAAAACATGACATTTGAAGCTGTTCACTCTGTCTCACGCAAGCCTCTTACCAGGTGAAGAGCAGAGCTCCAGTATTATTAGTTTCTAGTATATTGAGGCTGCTGGTTGTACCAGTGGGAAGGGAATGAAGAGATGAATATTTCAGGAGGAACTCTCACGCTGGGAAACCTCCGCTGCCCTTCATGCCATCCGCTCATTGATGAGGTGATTCTGATTCCCACTGTGTCCCAGATTAAATGCAAGAGAGCGTCTGCTGTGACCATCTGCACAGCCCCCGTTCTCCATGACATTCAGCACAGCTTCCAGTACTCCTGAGCTTGGGGAAAGATATACATTTCATTTACCAGTGCATTAGATACAATGTGTGTGTGTGTGTGTGTGTATATATATATATATATATATATATATATTATGTATGTATGTATGTATGTATGTATGTATGTATGTATGTATGTATATATGTAATATTGTTACAAAGCAGGGCCTGCAACGGCAAACTTGTTGAGAATAACGATAACACACACTGATATCTCAGTTCAATCAGTGCAAGGCCTGGTTCTTTATTCTCTCCCGGTTTCCAGGCAGAGGGATAGTCAGTAGTAAAGTTTGGTACACAATACAGGTTTTCATATAAACAGGGTCTTGCACCCGACAGGGTAGCCCAAACGTTCCAATTCAACACAGGTAATCAATAATTCACAACACAATAACTCTCCTCGTCCCCGCACACAGATACAGCAAAACAACTCTCTTCTTCAAAACACTCGCTCTTTGTGGCTGTCCCTTTCCTGAATATACAGGTGCTTGGAGTTTAATTGCCCCATTAACAGGTCATCACAGCCCATTCACACCCTTCCCAAGACGCCTGTCTCTGGGCAGATTTCCCCGTCGACCATTTTGTGAACTGTTTTGTGTAATTGTCGGCCATTTTGTATGAGGGCACAATCCCAACAAAATGTCTGCCTTCACATATCTTATAGAATAATAAATTGCTCTTGCAAGGATTTGGAGTGCATCTCTTTGAGGAGTTGGCCCAGGTGTCCGCAGAAGTTTCCTGAACCTCGTTTCTGTAGAGACACGATAGCTGGCTTGTTCAGAGGACAGTTAAACTGTTCTGTCGTGTATTCTGCTTAAACTGAAACTCCGAGGAGATGCTCGCTCATGTTCTCATTTATCTGCACTTTAGAGTTTTGTTTGCCTGGATTCCTTGTATAATTGGCACCTTTCCACTTTGTTTCTATAAATACCACCTGCTTTGTGCAGAGCTGTTCTCAAGTGGAATGATGAGTGTAGCTCCTGTTCTAAAGTATACACTTTTGATTAGCTGTCCCCTTTAAACTGTGCTTCCTTCCATTGCATATTTTTAGAAAGTCCAATTTTTACAGGAAGTATAATTCAGGCTTGCGACTCTTGCAATATCTTTAAAGCTTCTGTTTCTTGCCAGTTGTATACAATCAGATGTTTTTAACACACTGTATTCTTCTTCTAAGTTATCTGTGCATTCAAAATGTTTCTGTGCAGAACGTTTTATTTCAGAGTGAAGGTCGAATAACCAGAAGCACAGTGATGTATGTCATGGGTGTGAGGATTGAGTTTAGTGCTTCAGCTGAACTCTGGCAGGGGCATTCTCTCCTTTTTAATTGTCACCTGGTGAGAGGAGCTGGAGAAGCCTCCTGAGACTGACACTCATGCGATTGGAAATGTACAGGCTGTGAGCATGAAGTACAGGATTATGAAATGAAATGTACAGACTGTGAGCATGAAGTACAGGATTATGAAATGAAATGTACAGACTGTGAGCATGAAGTACGGGCTCATGAAATGAAATGTACAGACTGTGAGCATGAAGTACAGGATTATGACATGAAATGTACAGACTGTGAGCATGAAGTACAGGATCATGAAATGAAATGTACAGACTGTGAGCATGAAGTACGGGCTCATGAAATGATATGTACAGACTGTGAGCATGAAGTACGGGCTCATGAAATGAAATGTACAGACTGTGAGCATGAAGTACGGGCTCATGAAATGAAATGTACAGACTGTGAGCATGAAGTACAGGATTATGACATGAAATGTACAGACTGTGAGCATGAAGTACAGGCTCATGAAATGAAATGTACAGACTGTGAGCATGAAGTACAGGCTCATGAAATGAAATGTACAGACTGTGAGCATGAAGTACAGGATCATGAAATGAAATGTACAGACTGTGAGCATGAAGTACAGGATCATGAAATGAAATGTACAGACTGTGAGCATGAAGTACAGGATCATGAAATGAAATGTACAGACTGTGAGCATGAAGTACAGGATCATGAAATGAAATGTACAGACTGTGAACATGAAGTACAGGATCATGAAATGAAATGTACAGACTGTGAGCATGAAGTACAGGATCATGAAATGAAATGTACAGACTGTGAGCATGAAGTACAGGATCATGAAATGAAATGTACAGACTGTGAGCATGAAGTACGGGCTCATGAAATGAAATGTACAGACTGTGAGCATGAAGTACAGGATTATGACATGAAATGTACAGACTGTGAGCATGAAGTACAGGCTCATGACATGAAATGTACAGACTGTGAGCATGAAGTACGGGCTCATGAAATGAAATGTACAGACTGTGAGCATGAAGTACAGGCTCATGAAATGAAATGTACAGACTGTGAGCATGAAGTACAGGATTATGACATGAAATGTACAGACTGTGAGCATGAAGTACAGGCTCATGACATGAAATGTACAGACTGTGAGCATGAAGTACGGGCTCATGAAATGAAATGTACAGACTGTGAGCATGAAGTACAGGATCATGAAATGAAATGTACAGACTGTGAGCATGAAGTACAGGATCATGAAATGAAATGTACAGACTGTGAGCATGAAGTACAGGATCATGAAATGAAATGTACAGACTGTGAGCATGAAGTACAGGATCATGAAATGAAATGTACAGACTGTGAACATGAAGTACAGGATCATGAAATGTGTTTTTTAAAATGCCAGGCTTGGCATGTACGTTCTTGGATAATTGTGTCGCTTTGTCTCTTTGTGTTTTTTAAAATGCCAGGCTTGGCATGTACGTTCTTGGATAATTGTGTCTCTTTGTCTCTTTGTGTTTTTTAAAATGCCAGGCTTGGCATGTACGTTCTTGGATAATTGTGTCTCTTTGTCTTTTTGTTTTTTTTTTCATTTCCAAGATCGCCATCACCCAACGATTCCTATTGCTGCTGGCAATTACAAAATATAGGTTTTAAAATGCAGTGGGTTAATAAACCTGATTAATGTACATCCACAATTCACTGCAGATAAACTGTTATTGAATAACGTGTAGAGGGGGTAGAAAAGCTGGGTTATTTTCCAGTGTGTGTGTGTGTGTGCGTGCGTGTGCCTGTGCGTGTCTGTATCTGTGTCTGTGTGTGCGTGCCCGTGCGTGTGTGTGCCTGTGTGTTTTCTCCATGAACTCCACAAAGGTTCTTCAACTTCATTGCACATTTTAAAGCATTATTTTGTGCATTGCAGAGCATTATAAATCGCTTGTCTGCATGAAAGAAAGAATCCTGCCACTCTCTGTAGACGTAATGGTCTTCATTCATTTTGCTGCGTCCTTTTTTAATGAGCTAGCCAGTGCTTCAGGGAGCCTACTGAAGAAAGAAAGAGAAAAAGGTCAAAGGAGAGAGACAAATATTGACATGACTAATTAGAGGGATTAATTATTTTTAACCAGGAGACAGAGTGCTTATCATCAGGGGTCAGGTAGCTCTGTATGAATTGGCGCTCCTCTGTTAGTGTGCAATGGGCTTTCTCAAGCCTCTGTAGCTTTCTCAATCCTCTGTATCTTTCTCAATCCTCTGTATCTTTCTCAATCCTCTATATATTTCTCAATTCCCTGTATCTTTCTCAATCCTCTGTATCTTTCTCAATTCCCTGTATCTTTCTCAATCCTCTGTATCTTTCTCAATTCCCTGTATCTTTCTCAATTCCCTGTATCTTTCTCAATCCCCTGTATCTTTCTCAATCCTCTATCTTTCAACACTTACAGTGTCTCTCAAACACCGACTGGGCTTTGCAGTTGATGACTTGAGGAAACACTTGTGTACTGTAGGTTAAGAATTGCTGTGTGAAAGTTGTATTTCTGATCTCTAAGTTAAAGCATTACTGTGACACAGACTTGTACATGTGTTTTTTTTTTTGTTTTTTTTTTGTTTGTTTGGTTGATTAAGCAGGAGAGCTAATGGGTAATTCTATAACCTCCTGGCTATATCAACAATAAAGGCTGCGCACATTGAGATACTGGCGCTACACTTGGTACACAGCTGCTTTCTATTATTCTTTCTATAAAGATCCATTGCAGGTAAACCTTGACTGTGTGATGTTAACCACTGGCAGTATCAATGATAAAGATCATTTCCACATAGCCATGTTCCTGCAGTGACGCCATTCCCCTTACCCTGCACCTCTGGGGATGCTTGCTCCCCTTACCCTGCACCTCTGGGGATGCTTGATTCCCTTACCCTGCACCTCTGGGGATGCTTGCTCCCCTTACCCTGGCACTCTGGGGATGCTTGCTCCCCTTACCCTGGCACTCTGGGGATGCTTGCTCCCCTTACCCTGCACCTCTGGGGATGCTTGCTCCCCTTACCCTGGCACTCTGGGGATGCTTGCTCCCCTTACCCTGCACCTCTGGGGATGCTTGCTCCCCTTACCCTGCACCTCTGGGGATGCTTGATTCCCTTACCCTGCACCTCTGGGGATGCTTGCTCCCCTTACCCTGCACCTCTGGGGATGCTTGATTCCCTTACCCTGCACCTCTGGGGATGCTTGCTCCCCTTACCCTGGCACTCTGGGGATGCTTGCTCCCCTTACCCTGCACCTCTGGGGATGCTTGCTCCCCTTACCCTGCACCTCTGGGGATGCTTGCTCCCCTTACCCTGGCACTCTGGGGATGCTTGCTCCCCTTACCCTGCACCTCTGGGGATGCTTGCTCCCCTTACCCTGGCACTCTGGGGATGCTTGCTCCCCTTACCCTGCACCTCTGGGGATGCTTGCTCCCCTTACCCTGCACCTCTGGGGATGCTTGATTCCCTTACCCTGCACCTCTGGGGATGCTTGCTCCCCTTACCCTGGCACTCTGGGGATGCTTGCTCCCCTTACCCTGGCACTCTGGGGATGCTTGCTCCCCTTACCCTGGCACTCTGGGGATGCTTGATTCCCTTACCCTGCACCTCTGGGGATGCTTGATTCCCTTACCCTGCACCTCTGGGGATGCTTGATTCCCTTACCCTGCACCTCTGGGGATGCTTGCTCCCCTTACCCTGGCACTCTGGGGATGCTTGATTCCCTTACCCTGCACCTCTGGGGATGCTTGATTCCCTTACCCTGCACCTCTGGGGATGCTTGCTCCCCTTACCCTGGCACTCTGGGGATGCTTGATTCCCTTACCCTGCACCTCTGGGGATGCTTGCTCCCCTTACCCTGCACCTCTGGGGATGCTTGATTCCCTTACCCTGCACCTCTGGGGATGCTTGCTCCCCTTACCCTGGCACTCTGGGGATGCTTGATTCCCTTACCCTGCACCTCTGGGGATGCTTGATTCCCTTACCCTGCACCTCTGGGGATGCTTGCTCCCCTTACCCTGGCACTCTGGGGATGCTTGATTCCCTTACCCTGCACCTCTGGGGATGCTTGATTCCCTTACCCTGCACCTCTGGGGATGCTTGCTCCCCTTGGATGGAAGTGTTTGTACTTAATGTCTGGCATGCCAGTGCAGCCTTGGAAAGCTTACACACTGAAGAGCCTTGACCCAGTGCTTATAAACACCTTCCACAAGGAGCTTTACTGTATGAACCAAAAACAAGACCCTGTTCATTATTATCAAGATAACAAGAACTCCACTGAATGAACCGCAGTCCAGAACGGTTTGACATGGCAGGTTCTCCATGAAGGTACACTCTGACGTGAATGCTCCATTTATCACCCTATAATCTTCTGTTCTGAGTTTAGGGCTTGATTAGTAAATTTCACAGGTCCTCTCTCTGTTTCCTGATTCCTGACGGATTTCGTTCGGACAAGAGGAATCAAAATCCTGCCCGTTGAGTGAAGAGACTACAGTGACTGCGACTGCTAGCTGAGGTTTTTTCTGGCCCGGTTTTGACAGATAGCTTCCTGCTCTCACAGGACACACAGGGGGCAGGCTGCTGGATCAGGATTCTCTGAGAAGGAAAGGAAAGGATGTTGGTCTTGTTTGAACTCTGAAAAGGGAAACAAAACAAGATGGGGAGGGGGTGGTGCAATGTACTAGTGTGATTTAATACAGAAGTAATAGACCAGTTACAACATCTCGATTAACATGACCCCACTCTCCACCTAGCCCATAATGAATTGCTAAGTTTGCTTTGCAAATCCAGTGTGCTGTTAACGTGGCTCTTTCAGATTCCAGAGAGCTGTTAACGTGGCTCTTTCAGATTCCAGAGAGCTGTTATAGGAAGCCTGCTGAGAGGGCATGTAGTCTTTCCATGCAGTCTACCATACTGCATGTTTAGACAGAGCTCCAGTGATGGTGCGAAACGAAGTTCCTATCCCACCACTGACGTGGCTTGGTTTTCAGCAGTTCATTTACAGAACTCTGCCAGTTAGGATAATGGGTCTGCTGTGGGCTGGGTTTGCTCTGAATGTGTTTGAAACTCCACTCCAGTCCTGTGTGTTAGAACAGGTGTTCTTGTACGTGTGACATTCTGACTGCGGGCCCCCCCCCCCCCCCCCTCCAATCACGTTCATGAATGCCACATGCCGTTATTTGTGACAAAGCTGTCATGAAGACACTAAGTGTTCTGTTGTGTCTCCTCTCTCCACTCAAAGGGAATCCTCCTCTGAGCTGTCTTAATCGTGATCAGTATTGTCCATTTGCACTCCCAGTACGCCTGCTTCCTGGCGTAGTCGACTGTTTACAGCAGCCAATGACTGGAATGAGTTTCAACAAAAGTTCAAATTTAGAACGGCTCATATCTGAGGCTGCTTTTAGGCGCAGGGTCGAGTTTTCTGATTGATAATTGGTTATGTGTTGTTCACTCCTTGTTCATTGTGTTTCATGTTGTTTGCTGTGGTGTGGGAGCCTCTGGCCAGGTCCTCATTGTAAATGAGAATTTGTTCTCGATTGACTCATCTGGTTTTGATTGATTGCTTGCTTATTGAGTTTGAGTCTGTGGCTTCACATTGTGTGCTACATTAAAGGAAGGATGGATTTCTCATGAAGAGGTTGAGTTTGAGTCTGTGGCTTCACATTGTGTGCTACATTAAAGGAAGGATGGATTTCTCATGAAGAGGTTGAGTTTGAGTCTGTGGCTTCACATTGTGTGCTACATTAAAGGAAGGATGGATTTCTCATGAAGAGGTTGAGTTTGAGTCTGTGGCTTCACATTGTGTGCTACATTAAAGGAAGGATGGATTTCTCATGAAGAGGTTGAGTTTGAGTCTGTGGCTTCACATTGTGTGCTACATTAAAGGAAGGATGGATTTCTCATGAAGAGGTTGAGTTTGAGTCTGTGGCTTCACATTGTGTGCTACATTAAAGGAAGGATGGATTTCTCATGAAGAGGTTGAGTTTGAGTCTGTGGCTTCACATTGTGTGCTACATTAAAGGAAGGATGGATTTCTCATGAAGGAGAGAACAGTTTCTACATCCTCTTTGTGATATGACCTGAGAAAGCTTCCGCTAGCTTTGAATAAAACAGAGATTAAATATTTATGTATTGAAATAAAGGAAGAAAAAATAGTAACTTCAAAGCTAAATTCTAATGAATTCACAGCGGATATAACCGCAGTTAAAGAGCTCAAATAATGAATATTGAATATTGGTGTTTTTTGCATAATTGTAATAGTTTATATTACTCATTATCAGGTATCCTAGTTTTCCGCTATAAAAAAAAAAAAATTAAATTCTCAGATAAAAAATCTGCCTTATTCCACAATTAAAATAAAAGGCTAAAATTGCTCATTACTCAATACACTAGGACTGCTAATGTGTTATAAATAGAGGAGATAATGAAGTAGACAATAAAGACCACACTCCATGAATAAAGAACACTCCCCACACCTCAATGTGTTCTTCTTGTCTGTGTGCACCACAAACACTATGTTGGGTTTAGACTGTACTTGATGTGTATGGATACTTGCTGGATGGCATTCAGATCATTTGTTCTCTAGGAATATGAGTATTCACTGATATTTTCTATGTTATGTTTGCTATGTTCTACTGTAAAGGGGTCTGATTTGTATTTAATATGGAAAATGGGCTTCGGTAGACGAGGCCAGGAGAAGGTTATGTTGCTCGTAGGAATGTGTTCCAGTAGCTCACAGATCGTGTGAGGTGGTTTGATGACATTGTAACAAGCTGTGCTGAGCCATGTAAAAGCTCTCCCGGTGATGCATGGTAAGTCATGGCCAGGCCTGTGGGTTGGAACGTTTATTAAATAACAGATATCCGCTAGTTAGTGCTCGTTCACGTCACAGAGTCTGCACACCACAGTGTTTTAGTTAGTGCTCGTTCACGTCGCAGAGTCTGCACACCACAGTGTTTTAGTTAGTGCTCGTTCACGTCGCAGAGTCTGCACACCACAGTGTTTTAGTTAGTGCTCGTTCACGTCGCAGAGTCTGCACACCACAGTGTTTTAGTTAGTGCTCGTTCCAGTCGCAGTCTGCACACTAGTGTTTTAGTTAGTGCTCGTTCCCGTCGCAGAGTCTGCACACCACAGTGTTTTAGTTAGTGCTCGTTCACGTCGCAGAGTCTGCACACCACAGTGTGTTAGTTAGTGCTCCTTCCCGTCGCAGAGTCTGCACACCACAGTGTTTTAGTTAGTGCTCGTTCCCGTCGCAGAGTCTGCACACCACAGTGTTTTAGTTAGTGCTCGTTCCCGTCGCAGAGTCTGCACACTACAGTGTTTTAGTTAGTGTTCGTTCCCGTCGCAGAGTCTGCACACCACAGTGTTTTAGTTAGTGCTCCTTCCCGTCGCAGTCTGCACACCACAGTGTTTTAGTTAGTGCTCCTTCCCGTCGCAGAGTCTGCACACCACAGTGTTTTAGTTAGTGCTCCTTCCCGTCGCAGAGTCTGCACACCACAGTGTTTTAGTTAGTGCTCGTTCACGTCGCAGAGTCTGCACGCCACAGTGTTTTAGTTAGTGCACCTCGGTTATATTTAGCCGTCTAACAAAGACTATTATTAGGTGATATGTAGTTTCAGCCCGGGGACAGATACATTTCCTCTTAATGCTTTTTTTGCAGAAGCTCATTACAAATGTCATATTCATATAATTTGAACCACTTATATTATTCATAAGAATTCCCTAATTGAATTACAGGGGGAAAAAATCAAGTAAAAAATAATTATAACTGCTCTAGGCAACCGAATAGAAGTGCTAAATGTGGCTATTGATTGTTCAGATGGATAGCCTCACAGATTGGCCATTACTGAGAGACAGTTTATCTCTGCTGTAGATACAGTATAGGACAGCACACTATCTCACTCCTCTTTAGAGCTCTTTATTCATTCTGTTTTGGGATTCTGTAATATATGATATTCAGTCTGTTCTGAGAGTGTGTAATATATGATATTCATTCTATTCTGAGATTGTGTAATATATGATATTCAGTCTGTTATGGGATTCTGTACGATATGAAAGCTGCATCTCCCCGATTCCAGTCAGTTTCAGACACGGAGGGACAGACTCCAGATCTGACAGGCTGGTATAGTGTTGACAGTAGGCTGCTTAGATATTGTTCGGTGTGTAGCGGGCAGTGCTGTGTGCTGCGCTGCTGTTATAGATTCTGTCCCCCCTGTGTGTGAGATGAGATGAGGTTAAAAGCTCTAATACAGTGAATGGACGAGCCTGGCTCTCTCGCACAGCGGTTAAGGTGCTCATGTGCAGTGCAGGGACTCGTCCGCCTGGTTTCACACACCCTGATGAGCACTAATGTTGATTTAGATAAATCCAAGACTCGTGCTGATCTGGGTCTATGAAACCAGCCATGCATGACCTGTGTTATTTCCCAATACTCTAGTGGTGTTCAATTCAGCTTCACAATGATGTCTCAATCACACACGAGTCAGCATTCAGTTTCATTGAAGTGTGATCGAATGTTGCAATTGAGCAGGACAATAATGTTCTGGGGTTTTTTTTGTTAAATATCTCAAAGATCCCTTTTTTATGTAAGGATTAGTAACATATTGGAAGACAATAGTTTCCACTCTTCTGGTGTGAATGAAGTGCAGCACATCTTCTTACAAAGCATTTAAAAGCATAGCTGCTAGTGATAAACATGCAGTCCGTGGGCATGGGTAACGATAGAAGGTTGAGTTTAAACATGTTCATCGTGGATTGACTCCATGAGCCACTGTCTCTAACCCTCCCACTATTTCATTCCTGTGCAGCAGCAGACACTCTTCTGTGTTCCCTGCGCCACTGAGAGAATGCTTTGTACTTATTGTACTTATTGTACTTTGTACGAATTACTCTGATCCGCTCCTGCCCTGCTGTTTATACTGAGCTTAGAGATTAATATACCTGCGCGCGACGCTGCTTCCAGTAATCCGCTCTGGAATTCGGTGCTTTGAAAGAGGAATCACTTCATCCACAGAGGAGAAGACGTGAAGAATCGCTTATCGAACTGCAGTCCTGACTGGAATGACTGTCTCACTCCAGTGTGTCATTAGCTGTCAGTCCTCTCTCCCTCTGTATGGATGGCTTTATTTATTTGAGTGAATTCATTGCCTTTGGTGTCTGGAGCAGTGATTTAATGTCTCAGATTGTTTTAGGGGTCAGTTTGAGCTTGTGTGTATCCCCACTGGGATAAAGCACAGATGGACTCTATTAGTGCTGCAGGGTGCAGTGCTGCAGGGAGCCAGCAGGGTGCAGTGCTGCAGGGAGCCAGCAGGGTGCAGTGCTGCAGGGAGCCAGCAGGGTGCAGTGCTGCAGGGAGCCAGCAGGGTGCAGTGCTGCAGGGAGCCAGCAGGGTGCAGTGCAATGAAATTCAATGTTTTTGAGGAAAATAACCTTTCCGCCTTTACTGAAAAAGCAATTACCGTTCCTTAAGAAAGCACAGCACAAGATGAATGAGACAGCAGACCTCCGATCAGGTTGAGTTTAATAGAGATCCCATTGGGGCTTGACTTGTTTCCAGATCTAATTAAAATGAATTCCAAAGTATTAACTTAGTCCCCTGACACTTCCATTTAGTTTCCAGTGCATACTTTGTAAAATATCGCTTGGTCAAAATGGTCTCTTGTTTGGGGGAAAGCTTTAATTAACTTGAGGGTCGTTAACTAACTGCGCTGCGCCGTGCAGAGAAAATGGAAGCACTTCACACCACCACACTTCTGATGACCAGGAGCTGATGTGATGACACGTTCACATTGCCTTCCATTATGATGTCACAGTGCAGCTTCCTGCAGAATGTCCAGTAGAATGTGTGCGGTGCTTCTTTTTCACACTTGCTGTGTGAAGAAGAGATCTCATGGTTAAGTCTGTGATGAGAACACTTACCCTGCGCATGAGGACAAACTCACATCAAACACACATGTAGCTTGTGTGCTGTTGTTAACCCGTCCCGTGTGAATAGACTTGCCTATTGTTATTGCATATGGACCCTCTGAAGTCTGGCTGTCAATCACGAGTAAGGTAGCTGTAAACTTCTGACTCTCTGTTGGTCCTGTAACCCTATAGCAAATCCAGCCTTGAATGAGGGTTATTACACACAGCGTGCAGTAATGATACCGGGTCACAAGTGGATTAGCACAGCACAGCACAGCACAGCACACTAGTGGTCCCTCAGTAGTGTCATCACCTGCCTCCTGAATGGCTGATTGCTTCTCTGTGTCTCTAGCTGCTTGAAAGCTCCTGAATTCGTATTGATTGGCTGGGAGGGGATTGTAGTTAATGGGTGACAGTAATGTGTGTCTTTTTCTTTGTCGTTTGCAGTGGGAGCGCTTGTGGTTCCTGGTTCTCTGTTCCACCTTTTTCCTGATCCTTTTCTGGTTGTATTTCTGGTGGGAGGTCCACAATGACTACAATGAGTTTAACTGGTGAGTACGACGCTCTTTCACTTGCCTGGTGAACCTTGTGGCTCTTAGAAGGACACTGCTAAGTTTTAATGAATAACCAGCTCATAAGCAGCTTCTCTGAAATTCATTCAAAATTGGGGGGGCAAAAGGGGGGCAAATCGGTTTGAGAATATTCAGCTGTTTCAACTGTTGGACATTTCAGTTCTTCAAAGACATTAATCCTCAGGTTACCCCAAGGCCCTGCGGGTGTATTTATTTCATCTAAATTGAGCCGCATGACTGGACTCTGTTCAGTCAGGACAGCTCTCTTAGCAATGCCTGTGCATGACTGGACTCGGTTCAATGATAATAAATACTGTGTGCAGAACAATGATAATAACTCCAAATGGAATGAACAGAACCCAGAAGCACTCCCAATGACTGCAAACATCCTACAAGGACAAGAGGAGCTCCAACACATCCCAGGTCATTCTGGTCTGTCGCTGTCCCCACAGGTTCACTTTCTCCAGTTCATTTTTGCACCTGCTTTGCTCTCTGTACAGGTTTTTATATAACAGGACAGGCTATTGGAGTGACTGGTCAATTCCAATACTCGTCACGACCGCGGCTGGCTTTTCCTACGTTGCTTTTTTACTGGTAAGTTGAATTTCCTAATTCATCGTTTTACTGGGGTTTCAAGTGTCATGTGTGAGGCAGATTGAGAAGTCAGGACTCCAGTGCAGTTGTTGTTATTCTAATAATAATAATCTTCTCTGCCTCTCAAGCAGAGACTGCCAGCTGTGCCTCGTTATTATTCCCGCTCGTTCTGTGATGTGAGCGAATATCATTTCACTTTTGACTGGAGACGGATTGAACCCAGGCTAGCCCACGGCACCTCCTGACAATGTACTGGAGTCATTTATATGTATTCTAGCAGCCGAAGAAAACAAAGTGCTGCATGAAAAGTGAATGAGGAGTTGCACTGGAGAGCACCACAGGGACTGTGCCACACTTCATTTCATGAGGCTTGAGAGCGCAGAGCCTGGGGCATGCTCTTCAGTCAGGCACATTAACTGTGAACACACTGCGCTTGGCTTCTTATTAACAAGGGCAGTGTGCGCTTCTGTCTTCCAGATTCTAGCACTGTGTCACACCGCGGTGGGACAGCAGATGAACCTGCACTGGCTGCACAAGGTAATGCAGAGCCGCGTGGATATTCTACTGCATGTCTACCTGGCTTCCTCGCTGTGCACTTAAAGTGTGTTTATAATGGAGATGCACATCCGCTCTTCATTTCCACCTTAAGGCATTTAGTCCCATCCTGTTTCCACTACAAGAAGGTATTCTGCAGAAGCAGTTTGATTTCGTGTAAAGGGAGTTTCAGTAAATGTCAGCGTGGTGGCAATAGCAGGAGGGTTAGAGAGATCATTATTTGTGGTGTTTGTTTCATGCCTTTTATCTAAGCAGAGTTCTTTGCCTCATAGCTGTCTCTTTCTCTTCAGTTTGCAGTGACAGTAGTCCTGGTAGTTACTGTGATATCAATGATCTCTATGGAGCAGCTCTGGGGAGAGGAATGGGACATTCTGCTTCTCTCATTCCAGGTGAGTGCGAGCTTGCATGCTTACAATATGTGACCTGGAACCAACTCCCCAGTAATGTTGTTGAAGCTGACACCCTGGGATCCTTCAAGAAGCTGCTTGATGAGATTCTGGGATCAATAAGCTACTAACAACCAAACGAGCAAGATGGGCTGAATGGCCTCCTCTCGTTTGTAAACTTTCTTATGTTCTTATGACCTCTCTGTGTGAGGAATGCATAAGAATCAAAGAGAGCGAGGAAAGGGCTTATTTGCTGAGGCGTCATGTATTGTCTTATGTTGATCCCACCCACTTTACAGAGTTTAACCCGGAGACATTAGCTGGCTTGCTGTAATGTTTTGATTTGCTTCCTGGCTCAGTATTGCTGATGTTCTCCCCATCGACTGTGCAGCAGTAACGCTGCAGGCCCTCCACACGCTAGGAGATCCCTGTACGCCGCTTGCTCTCGGAAGGCATTCTGAACACTCCACTGAACTGCCTCTTTGTTTCTGTTTCTAGGCTACAGGTCCATTCTTGCACTTAGGAGCTGTAGCAGCCATTACCTTGCTGGCCTGGCTTGTAGCTGGGCAGTTTGCACGAGCAGAAAAAAGCTGTAAGTAAAAAAAGTCTCTTCCGTGTTTATAGAAACCCTCGCTAATCTGGACCATTCAGCAAAAGCTCCAGTCCAGATTAGTGATTCTGATTGGTACCATTCTAAAAATGCCTTGTGATAGCCCTGTGCATGAAACATACAGACAGCGGCACATGTTTTGCACAATTCTCACACAGAACTGTGATGTTGAAATTCCTACAGCTGCAGTTCTCAGCCTGCGTTGCATTATGACAGCATGGTTCAGATTAGCCAGAGTCTACTGTACTTGTATCAAGACATCCCTACCAGTGTCTGGGCTGGTTTAATCACTGATAACACTCAAATAAACAGACACCCTTGGAGAGACAAATAGGAGCATTGCATCCATTAATGTCACTAAAACTGGGCTGTAACTTCTGTGCTTGGCCAGAAAGGACCTGTGAGGTGTAGAATGCAAATGGAATGGCAGAGTATTCCAGATTCTTCGCTTGATGTGTAAGGAGTGATCCTCCATTATAATTCAACATCAACCCTGTCCTTGAAGGACAACGTTCCCAAGTCTCGAGCTCTGCTGTCCTTCACCTCAATATGAAGAATCCACAGCTTCACAGGGGCTTCTGCAGTGTCTCATCTGTATAAAATCGCAGCAGACACGGCTTCACAGGGGCTTCTGCAGTGTCTCATCTGTATAAAATCGCAGCAGACACGGCTTCACAGGGGCTTCTGCAGTGTCTCATCTGTACAAAACCTCATTTCTAAGAAGGTATTACACTGTGGGTGTTTTCTCTCTCTCTCTCTCTCTCTCTCTCAGGTTTCCAGGCTGTTTTACTCCTCACATATCTGACAGTTTTAACAGCACTTTACCTGGTCCCTCTGTCGATCACCTCACCATGTTTAATGGAGAAGAACAACCTGGGACCAAAGCCAGCCATCATCGGCCATCAGGGAGCCCCAATGGTACGCAGTGACCCTGAACTGTGCAGGCAAGGCAGCCCGCTGCTCGCGTGGGATTAGGGAACCTTTACAAGGGTGTTTCCACATGGGGAGGGTGAAGTTGTGTCTCATTTGCTAAGATGACCAGCAAAGACCGACTGTACCGAAGTTAGCTGCTTCAAACTGATCAGTAGAATCCTGCTGCTTTTCAGACGTTCATGTCTTTCCAACCAGACCAGTGCTGAGCGGTGCTGTCAGCAGCACTCCTCTATTGACTGATCACCTGAGAGTAGTTTAGACAGCGACAAAGAGAACTTGCTTGCTGTTCATTCTTTTCAGATGTATTACCTGTAGCCTGTGTTGATTGCATGTGCATATTTATTTTAGTTTTTATGTATCTTTAGACATGTGCTTGAATCCTGAATTACGTTGTTTCTATGTTGAGCGTCATTAATGCACTGATAGGGTTCCTCTGCTGGTGGAAGAGTTCAGTGGAGACGTGATTGAAGTCTTTAAAATCTTAATAACAGTACTTTAAGTGCAGTACAGAAACCAGGACCAGAGGACACCGTTTGCAATGAAGTGGAGATAGATTTAGGACAGAGGGAAGGAGACACTTCTTCACACAGAGAGTGGTGAAGGGATGGAATGGGCTGCCTAGTCATGTTGTTGAAGGAGACTCTTCTTCACACAGAGAGTGGTGAGGGGATGGAATGGGTTACCTAGTCATGTTGTTGAAGGAGACTCTTCACACACTGAGTGGTGAGGGGATGGAATGGGCTGCCTAGTTGACAGAGGGGCAGTGCTAAGCAGGGCACGGTCCTACAGACTGGGCTACACTCATTGTGAAATTTAAATGCTTGTGTTTTCAGTTCATGCCTTAAATTGCAGTTCTTTTACCATGCAGCATTTAAACACTGCCAGAAAAACATGCTTAATACGAGATTATTCCAGATACAAATCTTAGTCCAGTAAACAGCGTCTTTTGATTTATTCTGATTTTGTAGATGGATGATTAATACAATCAGTCAGAACTTCTGAACTGCTCTAATGAAGTACTGCAAATGAAAATGAAAGCACACTCAAATCTACAAAGTAATGAACTGGATGTGCAGAAAACAGCATATTCTTAATTACAACAGTAATTGAGAAACCATGCATAATAAATTCAATTATTGTAGCTAGACTGTAGCTTGATGGCACCAAACGTACACTTGCTAAACAATCCAACTGCTTAATGTCAAATACATTGATTTATTGTGTGTGTGTGTGTGCCTGTACATGTCATGTCTGCTTGGCTGCAGTCTTGCTCGGTTGGATAATAAGTCTGTTTCCCTGGATAAAGACTGGGAGCCTGAGCTGTCACCCTCGGGCTCTCAACAGCAGATTACAGAAATGACCCCCGCCCCCTCTCCCCCCGTCGCTGGCTGGCACTTTGACTCCTCCCGGGCGCGAGCAGCTGGCAGGATGCAGAGCTCCCTCCTGAAACTTGTTCAAGGGGCAGTGGGCATCTAGTCTGTCACTGGCTGCCTGTCATTACCAGCAGTGCCTCCCCTAGCAGAACGACACATGCACAGCCTCATTGTATATCAGGGACGGAAATAACACTCCTATTGCACAGCAGTTTCACCCATTCCACATAGTAATTCCAGTCGTAGTGCACAGGCAACAAACTCAGGTGTGTCTAATTAAACTCCTAGTAAAAACAGGAATGGATCACACTGCTGTGCACCGGGAGTCTTTCCACCCCTGTATCTGTCAGCTGCTTCCTATTCTTCCTGATAAAGTTAAATACACACGGTCCTGTTTGAGGTGTTTTGTGTCATTATGGAGCTAAGATGACTGATCATTTAAATACATGGAAATGCTGTTACAGCAGAGCGTACAGGGATAGCAACAGTTTTCATTTCTGTTTCCTTTTTTAATTTCATTTTTTGAAGCTGGCTCCAGAAAACACTCTGATGTCATTCCAAGAGGCTATAGAACAGAAGGCCAGTGGGCTTTACGCTGACGTCAAAATCAGGTAATACGACTGTTTGCATCGGCTTGAAAGAGGGCCACTCTGAAGCTGAGCGAACACCAAGCAACTTGCTTTCAGGAGACTAGGCTTCAGGCCACTGCACGGCACACCAGGGGAGACTTGGGGTTTGATACAGCAAAGCTGCCTCAGACTAGGTCTCCCGGTCTCCTGGAAGCAGGTTTCAAACCACTGTTCCTGAAAAAGGGTCTTCTTGTTCCCTCAGCTTAAGACGCTGGGCAGAGGTTGGGGGGTACCTCCGGATGCCAGACTGGGGGTGCTGATAAGAAATCTTGAAGCAAAGAATAGCGTTCAGTCCAGAGTGTGTGGAACCTTGAGGTCTGTGGAAGATCATGAGGAGCCATGCTGTGCGTCTGTGCAGAGCGTCTAGCAGCTTGGGTTACAATCCCCACTCTCCAGGACGCTCTGAAAGGAGAGAGACGGGATGCACGCTGCAGGGGCTGGAAAACATGCCTGCACACACTGCATTGCTGGCACTCTCTGAAGCACTTTTAGGATTTAAATGGCAAGTGGTCTGCGTTGAAATGGGATTGTGATTTAATATGAATGAACAAAACGATGCATGTACACTGAAGGGCTATTCCTGTTCTGCTGTGGAATATTAGACATATCCTTTGCTTGATTATATTAAGAGAATGACATTCTGTTTCAAGTGCCCTGATTTGATGAAGCTTCAGATTGTCGTGCAGTACACCTGAGACTATAACAGGCGTTGCCGAGGTAACAGCACAGCAGAGTTTCCACAGTGACCTCTAGTGGACACATCCCTTCACTGCAGACCCACGGTGCATTGTAAAGGCAGCTGTGTGCTTTCTCCCCTCAGCCACGATGGAGTCCCCTTCCTAATGCATGACAACACTCTGCGCAGGACGACGGACGTGGAGAAGCTGTTTCCAGAGAGAGTGGGTCAGGACTCCTCCATGTTCAACTGGACTGATCTGCAGGCACTCAACGCAGGGCAGTGGTTCCTCAAGGTATCTAGTGCAATGGAGACCAAACCTACAGTGTGGGCATCGGGTTTGCATTGTACTGTGAAGACCAGCATAGACTCATTATATAACATGCACATAAATTTCATTATACTGTGAGCATGCATGTAGATTTCATTACTGTATGCAGGCGCACAGCTACTAATACTAATGACAGTGCCGCTGTAGTGATGCCTGTTTTCTTTATTTCCCAGGATGACCCGTTCTGGACCGCATCGTCGCTCTCGGAGGCGGATTGGGCCCTTGCTGGAAACCAGTCTGTTTGCACCCTGAGTGAAGTACTGCAGCTGGCAAAGAATAGCAGCAAATCCATCCTGTTCAATGTGAGGAGGCCTCCCCTGGAGCACCCGCACCGAGAGAGCTGGATCAACGTGACCCTGCACACAGTGCTGCAGTCTGGAATCCAGCAGCAACACGTGAGTCACTGTGATGCTCAATGAGATTCCAGTCCTTTCATTCCAGCCTGGCTGGGTTCAGATCCAGGGTGCTTGCTCTTCCTGAGAGAGCTGGATCAATGTGACTCTGTACACAGTGCTGCAGTCTGGAATCCAGCAGCAACACGTGAGTCACTGTGATGCTCAGTGAGATTCCAGTCCTTTCATTCCAGGATGAATGAAAGAGGTCACCCCTGTCCTGTTGATGGATCATTACCAATCCCATTAATAAAACACAAGGACCAGGCTGGGATCAAGTGAGACATGCAGCCCAGAAAAAGCATGTCTTCTGCAAGAACTACTAAATGCAAGGATAAGCAAGGGCTGCATGCATTTATTTTTGTACAAAGAATGTTTGGAATCCTTCATTATCCTTATGCAATCCTTGCATAGTTCTTGCATGTCTATATATACTGAGACATTAATGGACATTCCAGTTGTTTTCACAGACAGGGTCAGTGTACAAACTCAGTGCTGCTTTCTGACCCCTGCTAGTTTCCTGTTTTATGGAGCATCAATCAATCATACCTCCAGGCCCAGTAAGAGTGTCACCAGCTTGTGTTAACATTCTCTGAACCCGTGAAGCTGGAAAGCTTGGCCCTGTTTTTCAGCAGAGGTTTGAGTTGTGCTCAGTTTCCAGTAGCTGCAGCTCTCGCTGTTCCTGCCTGTAATCCGCTGCTTCTCTGCAGGTTCCAGGAGCTGCAGCTCTCGCTGTTCCTGCCTGTAATCCGCTGCTTCTCTGCAGGTTCCAGGAGCTGCAGCTCTCGCTGTTCCTGCCTGTAATCCGCTGCTTCTCTGCAGGTTCCAGGAGCTGCAGCTCTCGCTGTTCCTGCCTGTAATCCGCTGCTTCTCTGCAGGTTCCAGTAGCTGCAGCTCTCGCTGTTCCTGCCTGTAATCCGCTGCTTCTCTGCAGGTTCCAGTTGCTGCAGCTCTCGCTGTTCCTACCTGTAATCCGCTGCTTCTCTGCAGGTTCCAGTAGCTGCAGCTCTCGCTGTTCCTGCCTGTAATCCGCTGCTTCTCTGCAGGTTCCAGTAGCTGCAGCTCTCGCTGTTCCTGCCTGTAATCCGCTGCTTCTCTGCAGGTTCCAGGAGCTGCAGCTCTCGCTGTTCCTGCCTGTAATCCGCTGCTTCTCTGCAGGTTCCAGGAGCTGCAGCTCTCGCTGTTCCTGCCTGTAATCCGCTGCTTCTCTGCAGGTTCCAGGAGCTGCAGCTCTCGCTGTTCCTGCCTGTAATCCGCTGCTTCTCTGCAGGTTCCAGGAGCTGCAGCTCTCGCTGTTCCTGCCTGTAATCCGCTGCTTCTCTGCAGGTTCCAGTAGCTGCAGCTCTCGCTGTTCCTGCCTGTAATCCGCTGCTTCTCTGCAGGTTCCAGTAGCTGCAGCTCTCGCTGTTCCTACCTGTAATCCGCTGCTTCTCTGCAGGTTCCAGTAGCTGCAGCTCTCGCTGTTCCTGCCTGTAATCCGCTGCTTCTCTGCAGGTCATGTGGACTCCTGACACAGACAGGCAGCTGGTGAGGCAGGTGGCTCCGGGGTTCCAGCAGACCTCCGCTGTCAAAAAGAGTGTGAAGATACTTCAGGAGGAAGGCATAGTCAGACTGAATCTGAGGTACAACCAAGTCAGCACCCAGGAAATCAGGTACAGACATCGACATGGCTTTATTTCTTTATTTAGTGCATGTATTTATAATGTTAGAAAAGTAAAAAGAGCATTGAGAGCCTCTCTGAGGCGAATCATCAGGTGCAATTGACATGAACTGCTTTTAATATGCATTATTTCTATATATATATTATATAATATTGACAGTATTTACACTGACTGGCCAATACATTAGAAAATGCAAGTCAAATAAAAATTTAAAAAAAACTAGCCTGGATTGCATGCAAATCTGCTTGGTCACGTGACATGTCATGTGATCCACTAAGAGTTGTGTGCAGCTATTCAGCAGCAGTCTTGGTAAAGCAGAAGGGTTCCGGTGACTGTACAAGGGCAATGAGTAGCAGTCGGGCCCTCAGCTGAAATATTTCTCATCCTGCTAGCACACATCTCGCTTGCTTGGACCCCTCTAAGCTGGGTCACAAGGTGAACCCATAATAGACATTGCTAAGCTCTCTCTAGGTGATCCGTTTTGACACACATTGAGCCAGCCGTCCATGCATGCGTATCCATGGAGACGCGGCGCCCCAAAGCTAAAGAGTGCTTGTGTTTGGTGTCAGGGACTCCAGAGAAGGGAACGTGAGCCTCACCCTGTTCACAGTGAGCGAGCCGTGGCTGTACTCTGTGCTGTGGTGCAGTGGAGTTCAGTCTGTCACCTCCGACGCGCCACACATCCTCAGGAAGCTGCCTTATCCCATCTGGCTCATGGTAAGAGACACCATGACAAGGTGGCTTATCCTCCAGTTTGGGGCTTGTTTTCTAGTTCGGGTTACAGGTGGTTCTGACGTGGTGTAATTGTAACCAGTTGTTTTTTACTGAAGTGAATGTAGTGCTGAAGTGCTTGTCCTGCATCCATGAGTTCATTCTTGGCGTCTGTAGAAAGCTGTTTATGAATTGCAGCAGCATTGCTTTTATATGGTGTAGTGTTAGTGATGAATCTCTGCTCTGTACATGCTTTAACTTGCACAGCAGATAACTCACTTATTGACTTTCTCCGGGCGTTTCAATCACACAGCCTGGCAGCATGTTTGGGCATTTGGAACAGATCCCTGATCCCAATGCATTGTCTTAATGGGGTTGGGAAGTCTTAATAAATGGACATTGGTCACTTTTTTTTGCTAATTACATTTTTGTAAGTCTCTGTAGATTTGTTCATTTCAGTGGAAATCAAAGCGATCCCAAACTGCCTGTACCTGTTCATTAGTAAATAAGCACCCCTCTTTGCTGCTCATGCTCCTGCGGGTATGACAGCATTCCTCAGACTCCTGCGTGACTGTGTATAGCTCATCCTTGTTTAAAAGTCTGCCTTGCTGTACTGAGGTCAACTCCTTTAGTCCGGTACAGAATATAAAGCCGATGACACGTGTGTCTGTTTGTTGGTTTTGGCGCCTCTAGTGGTTCCCTGGTGCTCCTGCAGTGTTTGCATCTTGAAATCAGCCTCTTTTCCGCTCTCCTTTTCAGCCTCCAGAGGAATACAAGCTGCTCTGGATCGCAGCGGATGTCATTTCTTTTATTGTAATAATAGGAGTTTTTGTGCTGCAGAAGTAAGTATCGCTCTTTATTTTATTCTTAACTGTATTGAACTTGCAGTGCACTGCACATAGAGTCAGTCTCTCAGGCCACTCCTGCTAACATGACTGTGACTTTCAGATGCCTCAGCCCTGCATTATTACCTATTGACTTCAGCTAGTGGTTTGCTGCCTGTCCCAGTTACAGGAAAGAAAGATAGATCCATTATTATTATTATTATTATTATTATTATTATTATTATTGTTATTAGTAGTAGTAGTAGTAGTAGTAGTAGTAGTAGTAGTAGTAGTAGTAGTAGTAGTAGTAGTAGTAGTAGTAGTAGTAGAAGGTATGCTAGCAGAGCAGATCACTGTATTGCCGCTGATGTCCTCATCGAGTATATATGTGAATACTGATAGAAATGTACACTCCAGTCCTGCAGGACTTGCACAGTGTTGTGGGTGAAGGATTTCTCACATGCGCCCTGTCTGTGTTAAACCATACAGTACAATATGAATTCAAAAGCATTTCATTTGTGGTGATGAGTTTGCAGCATTCCTGAAATCCATATACAAGTAATTCAAATGCACTGATAGACTGATAGACTGGAATGAAGATTAACAGGGTTCTAGATCTATCTGTTAAGCATTTTAAAATGTGTGTGTCTGTGTGTGTGTGTCAGTGTGTGTGTGACAGTGTGTGTGTGTGTGTGTGTGTGTCTGTCTGTCTGTCTGTCTGTGTGTGTGTGTGTGTCTGTATACTTTCTATTGTCTGGGGGGCTGTTTAGCTTTTTTGATCAATGTGTTACATGAACATCCAGCTCTCAGCTGATGGGGGTGATATTTCATCAGCTTTCATCCCGTCAATACCCGACGTTCCCAACACAGACTTTATCAGCCCTAGTGCGAGTCCTGCAGCATGTAGCAGTGAGGGTGCAGTGGCTGTGACTGCCCAGTGCAGCTCCTTCTATTCATGATAGTGCCTGCCTTTTATTTCTGAGTACAGCGCTGCTGGGGACCATCGAAGCCCAGGTCAAAGCAAGGATGCTTCCCTAACTGGCATTGTAAAGCCTTGGAACATCCCCAGCCAATCGGCACGCTCCGTTCCCTCCGATTCTAAGAGAATATAGTACAGTAATATAACCCTGTAGTGTAATATCTGTGGCACTGAGGAGCGTTCAGACTGCTGGGCTGGGCATTGCAATGCTATCAGCCACTCTGAGCTCGTGACAGACCTGTCATTCTCCAAAGAGGATGACCTAATGGACAGTTCAATATGTACTGTACATGATCAGATCTGCTGCTAGGAAGTCATTGTGGAGGACAGTGCAAGGGTTGCATGGACAGGGTGTACTGGAAGCACAATGCTTGTTTAATGATGGCTACCAGGTTCCGTCAGTAGGCTGTTAGATTATCAGTCTTTACCAGATAGGGATGTCTAAGGGGTAGGGTAGGGGTAGAGTAGAGGTGGGGTAGGGTAGGGTAGGGTAGGGTAATATCATGCTGTAGTTTAGTAAGCAGCCCTGCAGTCTGTGTGGAAGCACAGTGTGGGGTGGGGTAGGGTAGGGTAGGGTAGGGTAGGGTAGGGTAGGGTTATATCATGCTGTAGTTCAGTAAGCAGCCCTGCAGTCTGTGTGGAAGCACAGTGTGGGGTAGGGGTAGGGTAGGGTAGGGTAGGGTAGGGTAGGGTAGGGTAGGGTAGGGTAGGGTTATATCATGCTGTAGTTCAGTAAGCAGTCCTGCAGTCTGTGTGGAAGCACAGTGTGGGGTAGGGGTAGGGTAGGGTAGGTTTATATTATGCTGCAGCCCTGAAGCAGCTGAACGAGGAACATGAACTGACTTCTCTTCTCTTCTCTTCTCGCCTTGTTTTGTGTTTTTTTTTTCCTTTCTTCTCTGACTGCTGTGCATGCTTCTCTTCTGTGCTGCATTCTGGTATCTCACAGCTATCACATGATCAGGTAACTGACGCCTCTCTACCCATGATGCTCTCTCCCTCCCCCTCTCCCTCCCTCCTTCTCTCTCTGTCTCTCTCTCTCTCTCTCTCTCTCTCTCTCTCCTCCTCTCCCTTTAACTCTGTAACTTTGAAAGGTCATATTGCAGACTGGTTGTACTATACTGAGTTTTATCAAATGATATCAACAATGTTTATTAACTCTTTCAACAAGACAGACCGATGCAGTAATATATAACCTGTATGGACTGAATGGCCAGACCAGACCGATGTGGCAATATATAACCTGTCTGGACTGAATTGGCAAGATTTGTTTCAGAGCAGTCTGCCCCAGTTGAACCACGACTCACCCAAACATTTCCAATCTTTACATCTTGGTAAAGGACTGCGGACATGCTGAGTGTAGACTCATACAGTATCTTAAAACTGGATAACGAAGGAACTGCTGCTCTTATCGGCTCTGAGAACAAAGGGGGCACCACTGAAACATTTGAAAGGTTATTTGGTTATATATTTATATTCCAAATAGAATCTGCTGAATTGTCATGAGCAGTGTCCAGCACTGTGTCAGTGCAGTAAAGGGCATGTTAAACACAGCTGGCCTGAAAGGAGGTAGGACGGCAGTGTGTGGAAATGAACATCAATGAGTGGGAATTAATTGAAATGAATTGAAATGTGGAAATGAACGGAAATGAGTGGAAATGAACAGAAATTAATTGAAATGAAAAGGTTTTTGTGACAGTGAATTCTGCAAAGGGTCTGTTTCATTGTGCTTGGCGGTGATCGTGTGTTTAATGTTTGAATGTTTCCTATTGATGTTTCGTGGCACCCCCTCACTGACCTGGCTGAGGTTATGTTTGTGATGGTGGTTGTGTTGTTGTTTCGTGGCACCCCCTCACTGACCTGGCTGAGGTTATGTTCATGGCACCCCCTCACTGACCTGGCTGAGGTTATGTTTGTGATGATGGTTGTGTTGTTGTTTCGTGGCACCCCCTCACTGACCTGGCTGAGGTTATGTTTGTGATGGTGGTTGTGTTGTTGTTTCATGGCACCCCCTCACTGACCTGGCTGAGGTTATGTTTGTGATGGTGGTTGTGTTGTTGTTTCATGGCACCCCCTCACTGACCTGGCTGAGGTTATGTTTGTGATGGTGGTTGTGTTGTTGTTTCGTGGCACCCCCTCACTGACCTGGCTGAGGTTATGTTTGTGATGGTGGTTGTGTTGTTGTTTCATGCCACCTCCTCACTGACCTGGCTGAGGTTAGGCACGTTGTATGATGTGGTGTACACAGAGCACATGCCTTGGATAAAAGCGTACACTTTCAAAGTGACATGTGAAGCGTGCAGCGGCCCCTTGTGTGTGGTCGGCCTCATTTATATGAGGTGTATCATGAATTGATATTGGTGGGTAGATGGCATGACGTACTTGGAGAGAAGTTACTTGTATTCACCCAGGACTGCACATGCATCACGTATTCCAGCAGTATCAAAGCTCTCAAGTGTGGGGAAGGGAAAGGTGCTTCCTGGCCCTGTAGAAATCACCCAGGCTTCGTGGAAACATGACCGTATGGATATATGTTGCTCTTATTTCAGATCAGCTGCTGTTTTAACCCTTTCATTGCTTTATATGGGGAAAAATGGCATGTGGCTCATGCATCTGTACCCATATAAAGACAAGAAGTTTTTTTTTTTTTAATCCATCCCCATATGAGGTTGACATGCCTAATGCAGGCTGCTATTCACACAGCTGTTCTGTATGCAGGCTGCTATTCACACAGCTGTTCAATATGCAGGCTGCTATTCACATAGCTGTTCTGTATGCAGGCTGCTATTCACACAGCTGTTCTGTATGCAGGCTGCTATTCACACAGCTGTTGTGTTATGTTGTAGATGGCGTCTGGGAAGCATAAGGAGCTACAATCCCGAGCAGATCATGCTGAGCGCTGCGGTGCGCAGGTCCAGCCGAGATGTGAACATCATGAAGGAGAAGCTCATCTTTTCAGGTACCCCCTCGCTGTCAGAGCAATCCTGGTATCTACAGGGGAGGAAGCAAGTGTATAGAGAGTTCTCTCAACAGAGTGTGACACAGAACCCACTGATAAGTGTGACAGACAGACAGACAGAATCAGTTTCATAAAAAGGCTATTTATATATTTATATATATATATATATATATATATATATATATATATATATATATATATATATATATATATATATATATATATATAAAAATTGTAGTTTGACTCTAAAATGAATGTAGAAATGACAAAGACTCAAATAAAGCCTGAGCTGTGAGTCCCCACAGCGGACTCCTCTGAGTGCTGACTCTCCTTTGTTCCAGAAATGAATAACGGTCTTGGCAGTGCAGAGGAGCTGTCCCTGTGCTCTGAGAACGGGTATGAGGGCTACACTAACGAAGCAATCACTCCCAGAGACCAGCAGCACCATGCCAGGATGCAACCCAACTACGCACAGAAAACACCTTGCATCCTGCAGGATCACTAACCAATGGGATTGTGTTTCTTTCCACTCAACTACTGCCTCTTCTGACACGTTATTGCTGATTTGTTGAAGATGTGTTTTGTAACAGGACAGTCAGACAGTATCCTTGTAGTTTGGGTTTGTAGAACCTGCAGTGATCGGGGGAAAAACAGGCTGAGAAAAGATGTGCTGGCAGCATCGAAACACAAACTGTGAGGGTCTGTTTGTTGCTGTTTTCAAGTCCTTGGCAAATGAGTGACTTGATGTAAAAAGTTTTGATGTGGTTTGACAATAAAGATACAGTTTATTCAGAAGATATATAATATACCGTAGTAGCCAAGTAACCTTTTAGACCCTGTCCACACTACATACCCGACCTGGAGAACAGCACTCTAAACCGTTCTCAATAATCCAGCTCAAAGCCTCCACACTGAAGAACTGTTTCATGTTTAGACCCTGTCCACACTACATACCCAATCTGGATAACGGCATTCCAAACCGTTCTCATTAATCCAGCTCAAAGCCTCCACACTGAAGAACTGTTTCATGTTTAGACCCTGTCCACACTACATACCCAATCTGGATAACGGCATTCCAAACCGTTCTCATTAATCCAGCTCAAAGCCTCCACACTGAAGAACTGTTTCATGTTTAGACCCTGTCCACACTACATACCCGACCTGGAGAAAGGCACTCCAAACCGTTCTCATTAATCCAGCTCAAAGCCTCCACACTGAAGAACCGTTTCATGTTTAGACGGGCGTAATGCCCGCACACACTATTACAATAGTATGTTTACAGTTCCTAGCAGCGCAGTGCTGCAGTGAATCCTAGCAGTGGAAATGAATACGATAGTATCCCACCATGCACTGTATTTTATTTTAAAATAATGTGTTATGCTTCATATTAATGGAGGTGCATATTGCTAAAAAGTATTTTGTAAAAATACACACGCACACGCACATACACACGCACACTGACGCACGCACACACACGTAGGGCTTGAAGTTTTCAGGTTTTATTTTTAATCAGGTGACATCCCTTTAAAACAAACTGAGCTGATTCTGTTTTCATAATTAAACTCAGAAAAAAGCTGTTAATTACAAGACAATCTTTGTTTTTACCTTCATATCACCTGAG
This sequence comes from Acipenser ruthenus, assembly GCF_902713425.1. Lineage (NCBI taxonomy): Eukaryota > Metazoa > Chordata > Actinopteri > Acipenseriformes > Acipenseridae > Acipenser > Acipenser ruthenus. The sequence continues at coordinate 229,865 of NC_081196.1, forward strand.
CCTAATTCTGGATTTCACCAAACATACCACAAAGCATTCTGGGATATTGGAGGATACACAAAAAATGTAGTTGGGTATTAGTGTCCACACTTCTAATAAACCGCACTACCGATGCGATCTAATTAGAACCGGACTCGAGACTACCCGCGGTGGGCTGGAGTCCGGTTTTCGGGTACGGTATTAAACGCTGCGGAGTGTGGACGCTAACCGTATTTAGCACTTTTAACCCGGTTTAAAGGTATGGTGTGGACAGGGCCTTAGTTATTTATGTGTGTAGATATGGACGTATGTACGTGTGTATTTATTGTGAGAATAGTTAGAAAATGTGGACTCAGTAGGTGATGTGGCACATGAGTGTAGTGATCCCCCAGAAGGAGCTGAATCCATTTACACAGTATAGAGAGGAGAGGGAACAATATAATGAAACTTCAAGATCTCTACAGTGTACATCCCAGTGTGTTCCCAGTCACCCAGCTGTGTTTGAAATGTGAACCGTGGCTTTGATTCTTTACTTCCAGGAGTGGATCCACAGGAATATGTATTCTTCATGAAGTGAAAGTGTTGATATGCTTTGCTGGGATTTGAATTGTGTGTGTGTGTGTGTGTGTGTGTATCTCAATCAAACCTGCTTATTCTTACCTTTTGAATACGACACACAGGTTGTGTGACAAGTCTGTTTGAGTCTCTGGTCCGGTTCATTCTTATTGTGTATCAATCCGCTTGACCAGTTTACAGGGGAAAGGGAACCGTTCTGAGGAGCTGTCCCGTTCATAACTGTGGACTGAACCACGGGTCAGTCTGTGAGGAGCTGTCCCGTTCATAACTGTGGACTGAACCACGGGTCAGTCTGTGAGGATTTCAAGCCATCAATACAGTTCAAAGGGTTAAATTCACATCAAACAAGACAATCAGGTTTCTGCGATCTGGTGTCTGAACGGGTTCAACTGGAAACCAAACAGAGAGAGAGACGGCGTGAAGAGAACAGCATGCTCTGAATTCAAGGACAGGTTTATATGGAGCGGAGTGGGTGGAATGTTAGTCGTCATGTTATGTACCTTTGTATATCTCAGCAAAATGAATTACAGTCAGCAAATAGCTGCCACTTACAGAATGACTGGCTGTTATTTACAAGTATTTCCTCCAATTACATGTTTTGTGCTGTTTCTTTGGGACATTCTTGTTTTTTTTTTTGTTTGTATTTGTATGCTTTTTTGTGATACCAATCTGTGCAATAAATTATTTTCCAATTTGGATTGGAGTCGGTTTGCAGGAATCACACACAGCTTCGATCAAGCAATCTGCAGCCCCTGTCAGTGATGCTGGACCTGCGCAGGCAGGATCATTTCTGTTAATCCTGCGAAGATCCACCTTGCCAAGGCCTGTGTCACACATTCAATACATAAACAGGACTGATGAGTGTGAAGAGCACATTTATAACAAACAACACGGCACACTATATTAGTACAGTACCTGTGTGCTTTTCAAAAATGATACCCACCCCCCCCCCTCAAAAAAATAGAGAGATAATATAGCAATGTTCCTGCTGTATGCAATAGTCAGCTATAGCTCAGGTCAAGAGTTCTGATGCATCAAGAAGTTTAGGATTGAGATAATATTAAATATATATATAAAAACATAATTTAGGTATTTTGTTAAATCTCATCTAATCAAATAAACTACTGGAAGCCATAACAGTTACAGTATTTCATGTTAGATCTGGAAGTGTCCCATCTTTTATTTGTCAGTTTTTCATGAAGTATCATGTCAAGTACTACAAAGCGGTGTGTAATTCAACATGTTAACGTAACATTGTTCAGCAGGGTTCATTCGACTTGATGAAGCACAGTGAGTTCAGTCTATAGGATGATGCTAAACTCTTGTCCATAGCTGTACAGTATGGGATACAGTGTCAAAACAGTGATTCAAACACCAAACACTCACTGATAAGGCAGAGACTTCACAAAGAGAGAGAAAGGAATGAAATATTATCTTTATATTATATTACATATCTGACAGTTTCTTTCCCTCACCCTGTGAGGAGATGTTAATGCACCCCTCCTCAGAACACATTCCCAATGAGATGAGATGTTACTGCGCCCCCCTCGTCAGAACACATTCCCAATGAGATGTTACTGCGCCCCCCTCGTCAGAACACATTCCCAATGAGATGTTACTGCGCCCCCCTCGTCAGAACACATTCCCAATGAGATGTGACTGCACCCCCCTCCTCAGAACACATTCCCAATGAGATGAGATGTTACTGCGCCCCCCTCGTCAGAACACAAAAAAGGATTTCCCATCATAACTGGAAACAATCATTCAAGAACATTACCATGGAAATGATCCATGGAAACAGCAACTCAACTGTAAAAAAGTCGCTTGGAAAAATCAGCATTTTCAACAACACTTCGAATGGACTCCACACGAGTCGGAATGCAGCATTTATAATGCCAATCTTCTCCTTCTCTGGATATTTTTTTACACAGCAAGCATCATGTACAGAACAGGTCACTTTGTATGCTTTGTCACAATGAAACTGCACGAAGAAGAGACAGCTGCAGATTTAGAGACTTTACCAGATCTAAGCAGCAAATGAATATACCCAGGCTGTTGATGTGAGCTCTGACTCTTTCAATATTTTAACATTCAAGTAACTCAGAACAGTCCTGTCTGTATCTCGCCCCCTTCATGCCAAAAAAGAAGAACCTTTCATTTTGCTTTGGTCCTTTTATCCATTCTAGAAATAAAAGTTTAGAAGAGAACACATCCTCCAGGACTGTACTTCAAACACAAGCATGTGTCTGCAGACTCAAAGAGTATTAAAAACATAGTATAAGAATTACACCAATGAGGACACTCCTAGATCTATGACGTCATCGATCACATGGTGTTCCGGGGAGGCATAGAGGTTAAAAGCTTCACAGACTTTCATGGAATCCAAACCCTAACCCATATACAGTAAAGGGTGTGTGCGCTGCTATAATACAAGGGTGCAAAGCTGAACCCCGTAAACAGGGAGAGCCAGCTCCAGGAAGGGCATGTCTTCATGCTGGGGCTTACTGGATGGTTTCCACACAGACAGCAATCACACTGGCACACTTTTACTTTTACAAGAAACATCTCGTGTTGATGAACATGATGCTTACAGTAGGCTGTTTTTGGTATGAAGGGATCAACATTTTAAAGGTATGGGTAACCAGACACCCTGAAGTATAAATAAATAAATCTATCCTGCCACCCAGTCCGCAGTCCTGTAAAGAAAGCTTTAATAGCTGCCCTGTAAGGCTGCCGTGCCCGTGCCCAGTGTCTTGACCATTATAAGAAGTTGGTCTTCCTCAGGTGTCTGTTGGGAATCTCTATGGCACTGACCTGCAAGGGCCAGGACCCCCCCATGATCCCTGCCTGCAGGGCCACTCCGGTCACCACTGCCAGCTCCGGGTCCACGGACGTGTTGGGCTCCATCCCAAAATACTGAGCGATAATCTGCCGAATCCGCGGGATTCTCGTGGAACCCCCAACCAGAACGATCTCATCCACTTCCGACTTGTCCAGCCGGCCTTCCCTCAGCACCTCCTCGATGGGCGTGAGGATCTTCTGGAACAGGTCTGCGTTGAGATCCTCAAAGAGCTGCCTGGTCAGAACGTCCTCATAAACAACGGAGCCCGCGCTGCCCCGCAGGGAGAGGGGCACTCGGATCACGGAGGTCTGCCCAAAGGTCAGGTTGAGTTTGGCTGCTTCCACAGCCTGCCTCAAGGTGTGAATGTCTCCTTCGTGGGAGGGCAGGGCTCCATACTGCTCATGGACGCGGGTAAATACATGCTGCAGCAGCCTCTGGTTAAAGTCCTGTCCTCCCAGCTTATTATTACCTGAGGAAAATCAACAAGTTTATTTATATTTGCCTTGCAAATGACTGCCACTGGAGCTTGCATTTACTGTAGTGGGGGCATGCAAATATTCCCATTTCTAACCCAGTTCTGCTGCTTCATTTTAACACACACTACACAGCTCTGACCAAAGATTTCACATCACTTAGAATTGTAGGATTGACACAACATTTAAAAAAAATAATGAACATAATTTAGACATTTTATTTAACATCATGTCATCAAAGAAACTACAAATTGATATGGCAAGAGTCTCCCAGAAGCCATAACAGTAGTGCAGTATTTCATGTCAGTCCCCTGCATGGATCCAGGACTGTGCAGACTTGTACTGCTCTCTGTCGTCTTCTCAAATCCCACTTATTCAACCTTGACTTGTAAATTCCTGTTATATATCTTTTTGCATTTCCCTTTATTTATATTTATTTTGTATATATTGATGTGTTTGTTTTGCATGTTATTACCTCTAACTTACATACTTTATATTTTGTTTCATTTCTGTAAGTCGCTTTGGATAAAAGCATCTGTTAAATAATTAAATAATAATAATTTTGAAATGTCACATTTTTCATTCCAAGTATATGGAAAACTACAATGCGGTATTTAATTCAATATGTTAATGTAACGTTGTTCAGCAGGTTTCGTTTGTCTTTATGAAGCAGAATGAGTTCATTCTCTAGGGCGATGCAAAACTTTGGGCCATAGCTGTACATATCCTGGTAAGTGGTTTATTATATCGTATATTTAGCTCTTTAGTATTACTGGTAGAGTAAGTAGAGAGGTGCTTTGCTATCTTAATAAAAGCCATTGCATTCTCTGTTACTCTCCCAGTCACTCATTGTCATATTCTCTGTTTTTTAAAGACCTTGTTCACATCTGGGGAACTGAAAAGAATGTAGTTTCAGTGTGTGAGGATCACTCTGTGACTCGCTGCAGGGAGCACACACTCTCAAACAGCAGCGTGGGCCACCTAAACTAAACTAACACAGAGAAGCATCGAAACTTCTCAAACGTGGAATCCACAGTGATCCGGGGAGTGGGTAAACAGTGCTCTTAGTAACATGTGCAATAAAAACGGTGTCCCCCTACCTGCCATAGCTCTGGTGAGAAACATCCCTCCCTGTTTGTTTAATAAGGAGACGTCCAGGGTCCCCCCTCCTAGGTCCACCACCAGCACATTGAGCACATCTACCTTGTGTAGCCCATACGCCATGGCAGCTGCTGTGGGCTCATTGATAACACGCAGGACCTCCAGACCTGACAATGACAGAAGCACATGCTGATCGCACACAGCACACTGCCAGCGCATGCAATGCAATGCAATGGACGTGTGGCTGCCATTCAGACGTCCATGGAGATGGAACCTCACCTGCTAGGTTTGCTGCCCGGACGGTGTAGTTCCTCTGCCTTTCATCAAAATCTGCAGGCACTGAGATGACCGCCTTGCTGATCAGGACCCCGAGGTGACGCTCCGCCATCTTCTTCATGTTTAACAGCAGGCGGGAGCTGATATACTCCGGAGTAACAGTGAACGTTCTATTGGTCGAGATGGAAAATTCAGCACTCCCATTGCGATGCAAAACCTACCGGTAAAAACATAAACAGCAAGTCAATCACTGACGTCTTTTTTCATATTTCACATATCGCAGGACATCTTTAAACCCTGTTACCAATTCTGTACTTTCTATACAAAGATGGTTTGCATGACAGTTTGGGGACGGAACGAAGACTCCCATTGCATAGCAGTTTGATCCATTCCTTGTTTCACTACAGGTCTAATAGAGGGGTGGTCCTGGAGTGCCGCAGGGTCTTCTGGTTCTCGTTCCACCCGCGTTCTCAATGACTTAATTAAACCAATTATTTTCTTAATTGGTCAACACTAAAACAAGACGAGGTCTTTACCTGCAGGACTGTGGCTCTCCAGGACCAGGGCTGAGTTTGTTACCTCGACACACTGTGGCTAATCCAGCTCACAGTAAACCCTGGAATGGGTGAAGTGCTATGCAATAGGAGTCTTGTTTCCAGACCTGTAGTTGATGGGTGAGGATGAAATCTCTAACCTGAAACTGGTATGGAGTGCTTTCCCTTTCCAAGTCCTCGGGGGTGAACAGCTTCCCAATGAATCTCTTGGCATCGTAGATGGTGTTGAGAGGATTGGCGTCAGCCAGGTCCTGCCCCTCATACCCAGAATGGATGCCAGAGACCGTGAATGAGACCACACTGGGGATGCTCTTCCGTCCCTGCAAATCACCAATCACCTCCACCTCCCCCAGTCCCGGGTGGAACACTCCAACCGAACAGAATGTAGTGCCAAGGTCAATACCAATTACTTTTGGCTTGGGGGGTGGTAAGTATTGCTGTCCCAGATAACCAGCCAGAAAAAGAGCAAGGATAGCTGACCCTGAAAGAACAAAACCACACACACTTCATGATGCTGTTGTATTTACACATATTTAAGGGGAATCCACTGAAACATGTATCACTTCAAACATGGTTACTAATGGCAACTAAACCATCTGTTTACAGAATACTGGGAATAATGCAATGACTTTTTTTTGTTCCCTAGGAGTCCCCCCGACTCGGCTTTACATTCAGCAAGTGAACTGGAACTGAAGCCTGGCGGTGTGCTTGTCAGTAAACGGTACCTCCAGTGCGATTATAGCACATGAATGAACGCACGCAGTGTTAATACTGCAGTGTATTCAGAACCGGCTGGAGGCCTGGACCGGTAACACCTGCTCAAGGGACCTGTTACAGCGGATGGTCCTGTCTCTATCTAAGACAGCGGATTGCACAGCTGCCGGTACGAGGTGCACAGAACAACATATTTATACAACTACCCACTTCCCTTTCTCGAAACCGCAAATAAAACAGTTTCTCTGTTCAGCGCAGATACATTGCTGGCAGCGGTCTGTGTGGAGTGTCTTACAGTCTGTACTGGTATCCTAAAAGGAACAAACGGCTGCTGCCAGTAGATTTTCTACTGGTACCAGTCACTCCGAATTATATTTCACAAATCAGCTGAAGTTGTATAAAATATACTGTACGTTAAATGTATATATTGGCAGAATTTTAACGAAACTTTTACAACACGCGCAAATCGACTACTATGAAATGAAAACAAAACCTCCTCAAAATAAATGATATGAACGACAACTAAACTGTGACCTTAACAAGCAGACGCCAATGTGATCATTCCTCATGCTTTTCTCGTAGGTTAGCACTGTGGTCAGGCAGCTGTGTGTGTGTCTGTGTTAAAAATCCATCGAGGTACAACTAAGTTAACACAGCACTAGTACAACTACGCAGTTCAGTTACAACATTGTGTCATGTAACGGTAAATACAACACAAATAAACATACATCAATCAATCTCACTTACCCAGAATGGACATTTCCCCAGCCATGTTCAAACACAAAAGAGAACACCTGATTTAAAAAGGACCCTATGATCATCATCTGCCAGTTTCGTACTCTCTCTCTCTCTGCTTACTGATGACTGTACTTTACCGGCACGAAATACACGGTTCACGCAGGGATTGCCGGCAGTTGAAGTTTTATAGTTTGGCCGTCAACGTTCTAGTAAAAGGAACCGTGAGAAGTAATAAACTACAAATCCCATGAACCTCTGTGCCGGTGGGCTGGAGAACAGCAAACCAGGAAGCTAGTAGAATGTACCGAGAGTACGCATGCTCGCTTACACGTCTCGGCTCGTCAGAGGTGTTTGGCATTATGACGCAATCACTGCTAGTGCATTACAGGGGGATTTAAATAAGACGGGCGTTTCTTAAAGGTATTTACATGCCCAAAGACAGGCGCCCCACGCTGAGTTCTGTAGCGGTGCCTTTAAGTGTTACAGTGTGGCACTAGCTGTGGTATAATTATAGCTACGCATAATTAACAGACTTAGAACACGAGGTATGTGATTTGTTTAGTTGTTTCTTTTTGGTTACACGCGACAAACTATATTTTTGTTCTGCTCCAAAATGTAAACGCAGTGGAAAGTACATTATACGACCTTTTTTTTTTTGTCAATGTGTTTATTTTTTAAATAAATGTCCCAAATCTGCATAGTTTATATGTTTACATGTTCTTTAGTATTAAGTCAATTCAGACCTTAAAATATGTGCGTTTTAACTGTACAGCATACAGCCCTTGCCACAAATAAAATGTTTGTAATAGCAGATAGCGAAGTATAAAAAAAATACCAAAGTAAAATGTCATTGGGTTGTGTCGTTTTTACGAACATCCAGTAGGCGGCAGCATTGCTTTACATCATGTCCAATGTATCGAGCGGCAGAAAGTAATACAAGCGCTGTCTCTTCTGTTTCGTTCTTCTCCTGTTATGTATACATAAAAGTGTTATTGTTATTTAATGAATGAAATGGCACACGTGATTTGTATCAGGCAGTTAAAGGAGTGCTGCCCAATGATCAGATAACCCCTGATCTGCCCTCTTACCAGAACTAGCAGCATTGCCACTGGGTTTATTTATACTGTGATGTGGGATATGCAGATTGTGGTGCTACTCTTTATTATAAAAAGTTTGCACAGCTTCCTGGTACTGAATCACTTCCCATGCTGTGTGCCAATTGCCGTCCAATCGTCTTGCTGCAATCTGGCCAGGACATGAACGCATCATTTTACAATCCGTAACGGTTTGAAAAAAATGTTTGATCACAATTCAAAAAGGGATTGATCATGCAAATACAATGTCAGAAAATGTATTTCAAAGCCTTGGTTATGAGAACATTTATGAACTAGAGTAGGCCATTCGACCCATCTAAGCTCGTAGAAACTGATTGGGTCTTAAAGGATCCAAGTGATTCTGCCTCAACAACATGACTAGGCAGCCCATTCCATCCCCTCACCACTGGGAAGAAGAGTCTCCTTCAGCAACATGACTAGGCAGCCCATTCCATCCCCTCACCACTGGGAAGAAGAGTCTCCTTCAACAACATGACTAGGCAACCCATTCCATCCCCTCACCACTGGGAAGAAGAGTCTCCTTCAACAACATGACTAGGCAGCCCATTCCATCCCCTCACCACTGTGTGAAGAAGAGTCTCCTTCAGCAACATGACTAGGCAGCCCATTCCATCCCCTCACCACTCTCTGTGTGAAGAAGTGTCTCCTTCCCTCTGTCCTGAGTCTGTCTCCACTTCATTTCGAGCTGTGTCCTCTGGTCCTGGTTTCTGTGCTGCACTTAAAGTATTGGTTCTGGTTAGCTTTGTCAAGCTCTTTTAAGATCTGAAAGACTTTGACCATGTCCCCCCTGATTGTTCCTTGTTCCATACTGAAGAGATGCAGTTCTTTCAGCCTTTACCACTGCAATGGTATAACACTTGATGTAACCGGATGGGGGGCACGTGAGGGTCACTCTGCTATGAAAAAGGGAAGCCTGTAGTCTGTTGGAACAGCATCAGCACACACTGACTGAGTGACTTTATCATCACCCTGGAAATGTGAATTCAAAAAGCCTATTCCCTATAAATCATGTGTCCACGGGCTGGCATTGTTCAGAAAGATTGTGCAAGGCATAGCAAGGCTTATTTCCTTTAAGAAAAACAAACTGGACTCTTAAGAAGTGTTTTTAGCAACGACGACACTGAACGATGTTCAGCTCAGGAAGTGGTTTTTGTACTCGACACCACATTACCTGTTACTAAAGCTATCTAACTTTCCAAAACAGATTCAACTGATATCGTAGAGTTTTAATGTCAAAAGAGATTTTAACCTTTAAATGTCATGAGCCTAATAAATGAAAATAAAAAAGAGGATGCATTTAAAAACACTTATTAGCATACTTACGGCTGGTTTCACAGACCCATGATCAGTGCTAATCAGGGTCTGTGAAACCAGTCGCAGCTATTTGTATTACACCCTGTTTACACATACTTGCATTTTGCCATTCAGGACCATACAGGGTTTAATTATGACGTTTAACATCTTAATTAATGAGGAAGCACAACCCTTATAAAAGTTTACCTCCACACCCAAATAAAAAGCGTCTCTCTCCTTCGCATGAGATTTCTCATGAAGCACATTTTCCAAGTTTGCTGAACTCTCCCCACAGTGGAACACCTTCCACATGTTATCGATTGCTATGCCAGACCTCTCTACAGCACGCTCCACTAACAGTGTGTTTCAGTGCTTCTGCAATGGCAGCTGCAGCAGCTATGATTAGTCACTGCAGGAAAGAAGGAATCCGCACACGAGTGTTTGTAAAGAGCGAGAAGCAAGATGTCAATAATGTATTGCTGCTGACATTTCATTTGAGAAAAAAAAACATTTTATTTAATTTCAACAACAAACCAGAATACATCAAATGATAGAAACAGAACGACGCACAGCACACAAAGTACATACTTAGGATGTAGCTTGAACGCTGTTATCTTAATGCAAATACGTGCAGTTACTGGAATCTACAACTTCACACACAAATACTGACATAAACCGTGCCCATGCAGATAGAATTATACATTACTGAAAGTGTGAAGATCTGGAGACATTGCTTCAGAAAGAAGAAAACACAATCAACAGCACTAACAAGAATGACTAATTACCAATTATAAATATATATATATATTATTGGTAAGATTTTGCATGATGCAAAGGGTAACACTTTACATTATGTATGTATTTCCATAGTAGTTACAGTAAATGCATGTGTACTTACACATCATTCCAGTGTCATTATGCAGAGTTACAATGTAATTATGCAGAGTTATAATGTACTTACAAGACCTTTAACAACAAAACCTTTGCACCTGGATTCATAAAACTGCACTTCGACCTTGAAGAAAAAAACTAACAGAAACCGAGATCCACGGTCTTCAATGAACAGATCAAAAGAAAAAGAACTGCAATCGACAGTATTTACAATTTGAAATCGACAAACCACAATGTCTCAACAGAAACGACCGTCCTGCATCCCATCAGTACTGGAATAAAGAGCTACAACAATGAGGGTTTAGAGATACCTTTTAATAGGATCGGCTGAAGATGGGTAGAAAATACAAAGCTTTCCACTTCTCACCTGAAGAGGAGACCTGCCGGGTCTCAAAGCCAGTGTATCTTTGTATACTTATTCATCTGATCCTACTAAAAGATAGCTCCATCAAAAAAGTTTGCTTTGCATTACTTCCCTCATAGGGAGCAGTGCTGCGTCCCCTAATCTCCAGATACATCATGAAGAGTAGAATCAGGGCACTGCAATGGGTTTCTCTGTAGGGAGCAGCGCTGCATCCCCTAATCTCCAGATAGATCATGAAGAGTAGAATCAGGGCACTGCAATGGGTTTCTCTGTAGGGAGCAGCGCTGCGTCCCCTAATCTCCAGATAGATCATGAAGAGTAGAATCAGGGCACTGCAATGGGTTTCTCTGTAGGGAGGGAGCAGCGCTGCGTCCCCTAATCTCCAGATACATCATGAAGAGTAGAATCAGGGCACTGCAATGGGTTTCTCTGTAGGGAGGGAGCAGCGCTGCGTCCCCTAATCTCCAGATAGATCATGAAGAGTAGAATCAGGGCACTGCAATGGGTTTCTCTGTAGGGAGGGAGCAGCGCTGCGTCCCCTAATCTCCAGATAGATCATGAAGAGTAGAATCAGGGCACTGCAATGGGTTTCTCTGTAGGGAGGGAGCAGTGCTGCGTCCCCTAATCTCCAGATACATCATGAAGAGTAGAATCAGGGCACTGCAATGGGTTTCTCTGTAGGGAGGGAGCAGTGCTGCGTCCCCTAATCTCCAGATACATCATGAAGAGTAGAATCAGGGCACTGCAATGGGTTTCTCTGTATGGAGCAGCCCTGCATCCCCTAATCTCCAGATAGATCATGAAGAGTAGAATCAGGGTACTGCAATGGGTTTCTCTATAGGGAGGGAGCAGCGCTGCGTCCCCTAATCTCCAGATACATCATGAAGAGTAGAATCAGGGCACTGCAATGGGTTTCTCTGTAGGGAGCAGCGCTGCGTCCCCTAATCTCCAGATAGATCATGAAGAGTAGAATCAGGGCACTGCAATGGGTTTCTCTGTAGGGAGCAGCGCTGCGTCCCCTAATCTCCAGATAGATCATGAAGAGTAGAATCAGGGCACTGCAATGGGTTTCTCTGCAGGGAGGGAGCAGTGCTGCGTCCCCTAATCTCCAGATAGATCATGAAGAGTAGAATCAGGGCACTGCAATGGGTTTCTCTGTAGGGAGGGAGCAGCGCTGCGTCCCCTAATCTCCAGATACATCATGAAGAGTAGAATTAGGGCACTGCAATGGGTTTCTCTGTAGGGAGGGAGCAGCGCTGCGTCCCCTAATCTCCAGATAGATCATGAAGAGTAGAATCAGGGCACTGCAATGGGTTTCTCTGTAGGGAGGGAGCAGCGCTGCGTCCCCTAATCTCCAGATAGATCATGAAGAGTAGAATCAGGGCACTGCAATGGGTTTCTCTGTAGGGAGGGAGCAGCGCTGCGTCCCCTAATCTCCAGATAGATCATGAAGAGTAGAATCAGGGCACTGCAATGGGTTTCTCTGCAGCCCCGGGAGGGGTTCCCTGTCCAGCTCCTCTCTGCCGTTATCTGAACTCTCGGATGTGATGTAACAGCCAGAGTCTCTGGGGCATTCATTCAGATGGGACGGCTCGAGTCTGAGGTTAGAGCCCAGCGTCTGAGGAACCTGCAGCTGTTCGCTTTCCTGCTCATTGTCATCTGTAAACAGCAAGACAAAAGCACAAGGTAAACAATCTGACTTCAGACACTCTGTTTTAAA